>NW_027518568.1:0-25220 GCF_051622035.1 Arctopsyche grandis
TTAAATTTACCCCTATGTGATTGAATTCTATTTAGAAAAAACATTATTTTCTCCAAATTCTCTAAAAAATAAAGGCCGAGAATAAAAAAAGCAGTTGCCAGTCATTTCAGTATGAATATTTGATTTATAAACGTTAAATGTTGAAAAAGGTGGGGTTTTTAATAAGAGTTGGATATATATAATATACTTAAATAAATCCACATGTTTACATCAAACTCTTACTTTTAAGTATTTCAGTTTGAGGGGGGATTTTTAGATTAAAATAAAACTAAACCATTTAGGTTCTCAAAAAATGGTTGTAGATTTTCAAAGAAATCAAGCAAAATTAATTCAACTTCACACATGTTTTGATTAATTTCTGCCTTGATTCTTTTTTACTAAGGGGGTTATTCGTGCATTTAAAGTTCACTTTGTTTAATATAGGCAATTTTGTAAATAAAAGAAAAGGTGCCGTTTGCTAAAAAGAAAACTAAATTGTATTTATTTGAAATCTCAAAAGATCAATATTAATTTGAATTAAAATAATTTATTTTTTAAGTTTTTGTTATAATCGGTCAAGATTAATACCTCTAATGTCAATAAATATTTTAAGTACTAACAGTTTTAATTTTTATTACTTGTATGGGTTTAGAAGTATATCATACTATCCCTGCCTAAGTGTGGGTGTAAAATTGTTTTAATTAGACACCAATCTAATATTCTTAAATAAATACCCCTACTTTAATTAAATGCACCTCTTATATAGAAAATACAGTGCAATGGCACAGTGTAATAGAGTATTTATAATTAAGTTTTGTATTATAGCTAATACTATTTAATTAAATGCACCTCTTATATAGAAACTACAGTGCAATGGCACAGTGTAACAGAGTATTTATAATTAAGGATTGTATTATAGCTAATACTATTTAATAAATGCACTTGCTATGATTATTTTCTAATATTCATTATTTATTAGATAATAATATAAGGGCGACATATACCTATTTAAGCCTGTACTATTTATAAATGCCCTTGTTATGATTATCTTCGACGTTAAATAATTTACAAAAACCTTCCTTAAAACGGTTAAATCTATGCCTTAGTCCAACAATGTTTAAAAAAGTGCAGTTTTCAAGCCTGTTGTAACATTTGGCACTTCGAATTATTTAAAATTTCTTATTTTTGTTAAATATTTCTCTTTGCCTTTAAGTACATTAAAAATATTTTTGTCTTTAGAAAATTATAAATTTCTATAAAAGTTTTTGCCTCAAATGGTTTCTAAAAAAGACTACAGGTGCCACGCACACACAAATCCTTTTAGAGACACAAGATTAGATATTCCAGAAGACCCATTCAGTACTAATTGGGAAAATCATTTTGCAAATGGTGTACAACCAACTTTCATTGACATTGGTTGTGGCTATGGCAAATTTCTTTTAAAAGTGGCCTCTTTATATCCAGAAAATAATGTCTTAGGGATCGAAATTAGAGATAAAGTGGTAGATTACGTTATTCAAACGACGGAAAACGTAGGAAATTGTTCTGTTTTAAAATCAAATGCTTTACTTTTTTTACCCAATTATTTTCAAAGCGGAACACTTGAAAAAATATTTGTACTTTTTCCAGATCCACATTTTAAAAAAAGAAAACAAAAAGGAAGAGTCATTTGTAAGCAAATGATGCAAATATTAAAATATCTTTTAAATCAAGATGGAAAATTGTATATTTCTACAGATGTAAAGGATCTTTTTAAAGACATGACAGATGTAATTGAAAACTCTGAATGTTTCGTAGAAGAAAAGAATCCGGAAGAAGATCCACTTTTTGAATTATGTTATAAAGGAACAGATGAGGCGGGAAGAGCAGGTGCTAAAAGTGGGCATACTTTTGGTAAAATCTATAGAGTTTTGAAATAAACAGTGTATTTTAAAAATATTTTTTGTTCTCTGAAGACCTATTAGACATTAGGGGTTATTTATTTAAGACTATTTCAACAATATTTATATAATTTTGTTTTTTTTTAAACTTTAAATATTAAATGTTGAAATTTTAGTAGAAATGGCTGTCTTGTGCCATCGAAGGTGGCGTAAGCTCTTAATTATTAAAGTATTTAGTCATTCAGGGTATTTATTTAAATAATATTAATAGAGGATAACACAACAATGACAATGAATATTTTACTGCTCTTATACAGTTTTTTTTAAATTAAATGATTTTTCGGGTTTAAATGTCGTTGGTTTTATAAAGAAAAAAAAATGTTGGATTTATTTAAGCTGTAGTTGTTAATACTTGTTAGTTTTCTTCGTGTGTTTCTCTGTAACCCGGTCGGGGAACCGCATTGCTGCGTAAACCCCCCACGGCCATTATGCCAGCTTAATCCCTCTGCCGACAGTCGGCTAGCCTTAGGACTAAGTGTCCCATTGACCTTGAGCATAAGTTTTATAAAGAAATAACACTTTTTTAAGTTTGAAATATCAAATCAAAGATAATCATAATGAGTATATTAATTAAATAATCTTGGCATAAATGGCTAAAAATAACCCATCTATATATTATTCGTAAATTTTATAATCCAACGCCTTATCAATGTTTAATCTTCATAATTACTCTGATTCAAGTTCAGTGGAAACATATGCATGTATTTAAGTAAATTAAGTAAGAGCTTGAGGTAAACATGGGTATTTATTTACAATATTATATATATCTAACTTTTAATAATTGTGCCACTTCACAAAATTACAACTCTAAAAATAGTTTTTATAGGTGTTTTGTCAAAAAATATCGATAAACCAACTTTTTACAACAATTAAAAATATCTTGAGATTTAAATTAGCAACAGGACGAAAATTAATCCTTAAACGGCATGCCTCCAGCCCGTTTTTATAAAATCGTTGTATTTCAATATTTCGAATATGGGCGTTGCATTTAAAAAATACATAAGAGCACATACTTAAATCTGAAAAAGTGTTTAATTATTTAAAATAATTCATTTGAGTCTGTTTTGTTTTACTTTTAAAACTTAATAACATCTGTTTTAAATTTATAATAAAAAACAATTTTTTTAAAATATACTTAACCCTCATGTTCAGAGAATATAAAATAGTTTTTCTTGGGAATTCTTCTGTTGGAAAAACAAGCTTAATTTCACAATTTCTCTGCTCTAAAATACAGAATCCAACCCCTACAATTGCTATAGATTTTCTTACTACTTCTTATGAAATAAATGGCAAGCTTATTAAGCTTCAAGTTTGGGATACTGCAGGGCAGGAGAGATTTAGGTCGATTGTAGGAAACTACGTTAGAAATACATTTCTTGCAGTTATTGTGTTTTCTATAGATGATCCGATCAGTTTAGAAAAAGTTGAAAGTTGGATTAAAGATTTTGTGTTTGTCTATAATTCAGAAAAAGATGTAAAAATTATAATTTTAGGAAATAAAATAGATTTAGAGAATGAAATAACGGAAGAATGCATAAAAAGAGGAAATGAATTGGCGGAAAAATATTTAGCAACTTTTGCCACTTCGTCTGCTTTGACTAAAGGTGGAATTAAAGATATGGTTTCTGCTATAAATGGCTACATTGAAACTGATTTAGAGAACCCAGAAATAAATTCTCAAAATATAGAAAATCAGGTAAGTTTAAAAGCACAAAATAGTAGAAGGTGCTGTTAGAATATTAACTTTTTACACTTTTTGCTATGTGATGGTATTTTATAAATTAATTATTTGAGGTTTAAGAAAGCGGAATCTTTAATTTTGGAGAATCATCGTAGGTCAATTCCGTCTTTCTTTTTCTCACTCATAATTATATGTAACTTCTCTTCATTTACAAGTTCAGTAGTATTAAATACATCTTAATTTAAAAAATCCTTAATTATTTTATATAATATTGACGTTTCTCTTTTATTTAGTGCCACAAAGCTTTTTAACAAAAATTTAGAAAATTTTAGAAAAAAAAAAAAAAAAAAAAAAAAACAAATTTATTAACCAATTGATCTTACTATCACCTACAAAAAAGGTAACTTTTAAAACATCCTACACTGTTGATAGAGATCAGTTGAAACTTCTGGTGTTACACACCTACCATACCATTAAGGCTTTGGTTACAAGAGGGTTATATTTACAAGTTGATTACTAAGTTATCTGCAATTAATGCAGACCTCTTCTTAATCATTGCTAACAAATACTTAGTTACACTAGGTATTATATCAGCAGGCTTTCTGCCGAAAGCTGGCGTCTCACCTCCCATGAGAATTTTTAGTTTCAACAGTCTCTGTTTTTGAGTATCAGTTGTTATTAGATTAATAGAGTTGATCAAGCTCAATAAATATTTGGATCTTTCTATTACTAAGGCATTACAATCTAGTAACAAATGTGCTGCGTCTTCTTTTGCTACAGAATTACACATAATACATTTATTTCTAAAAAAAGGATCGATTCTACCGGTTATAACCATTTGATTAATTGTTATAAAAGTTCCAGTTCTCAATTTAAACAACGTATTTAGACCAGTGACGTTAACCTCTGGATCTAATTCTGCTTCACGAAGTTTTCTTCCACTAGCTAAGTTAAGCTTCTTCATGGAGCTCCCTATAATGCTCTTATCTTTTTTATCATGTCTCTTCCTGATTGCTGCAAGAACCAGTTTAAGAGTTTCTTTAACACTCTGATCGAATGGAATGCCATTCCTTGTAAGCCAAATCTTAGTATTAGTACACCAAGTTTTCTTTCTTGCTTTGAACCTTCCTGAGCTTTGGATTAATTCACTTATGACTCCTTGGGAGTCTTCCATTTTCGTATAACACCTAGATCTGCTTATTGCAGCACAAACACCAAGCGGCTTTAAATCAAGCTCTTCATATACTCTTTTCCTGCAAAAATTATGTTTCCTAGTCAAAACCTTTAACGAGTTATTCATAATCTTACCAAGCAATGCCATTCTACTTTCATTCATACCAAAGATTTCCGACCCATAAAGCAGAGTGGGCTGGAGTAGATTCTTCAGTAACATTTGTTTATACGCAAGTGGAACTTTAACGTTCCCCAAAGTGCTCCTAATACTCTCAGAGACAGCAACTCCTTTCAAAGACCTAAATTTTGCCATCTGATCATAATCAAGAGAGTTATTAATTTCAACACCTAAGTAGACATACTTATCAGTAATCTCAATTATTTCATTCTTATAAAAGAACTGAGGATTTACACCCACATCTCCTATAATCACCACATTGCACTTAGAGGTATTAACTTCCATCAAGTTATTATCCATCCACTCTTCAACAATCTTTAGTTTCTTGTTCATTTCTAATACATTTTCTGCAAAGATAACAGTATCATCAGCAAACATCAAACCACTAATTCCATTTCGTATTCCTTCTACAGGAATGGTTTCTAGTCTATCCAATATGTCATTTATATAAATATTAAAAACTAGAGGGGAAGTAGGGCATCCCTGGCGCACACCTCTTCCATAATCAAAAGCTCTTGACAAATCACTTTCAACTCTTACTTTCACTTTTGTGTTTTCATACAGGCTTGTCATAAACCTAATAAATTTATTACCAAAGCCTTTTTGCTTAAGTTTTTCTATTAGCTTGTTATGAGGCACCAAATCATAAGCTTTCTTAAGGTCGAGAAAGCACATAATTGTACTAACACCTTTAATTTTCCTTCTTTGACAAATCTCAACAAGACTAGCTACTTGGCCAGCACACTCTTCTCTCCTTATAAAACCAATTTGCTCTTTTCTTAGGAGTCCAAGTTCTTCAGTAGCACACTGAACCCGTCTTGCTAAGACTTTGCATAGCAGCTTAAGCAACGTATTGATGAGAGCAATACCACGGTAATTATTCGGATCTTTTTCATCCCCTTTCTTAAAGACAGGTACAACAGTACAATCTCTCCAGTTTAAAGGAATCGAACCTTCTTCAAACACTTTCTGAAGGGTAATAAGGACCCACTTTGCCAATAGAAAATTTTAGATTATTAAAAAAAAAGCTTCCTTAGATTTATTTCCAAAAAAAAAAAAAATGTTCGGATTTATTTATTTAAGCTGTAGTTGTTAATACTTGTTAGTTTTCTTCGTGTGTTTCTCAGTAATCCGGTCGGGGAACCGCATTGCTGCGTAAACCCCCCACGGCCCTTATGCCAGTTTAATCCCTTTGCCGACAGTCGGCGAGCCCTAGGACTAAGTGTCCCATTGACCCTGAGCTGGCGTTATATTTAGAGACAGTACCATACTGTCTTGGGGTCTGTAAAGACCCCTGCGCTATGCTTACGTAGGCTTTCTACTGCCATGGGAGTTATTGTTGCCGCCAATACCCAAGGAGATCGGTTGTTTTTGCAAAGCCCGATCACGTCCTAATGCTAGTCTTTTTATAGTGGAGTTATTACGACTAGCGCCCACTTTTGTGACGGCGTCCCGGTTCTCGTTCTTTTACCTACCAAAGCGAGGCTCGAACCCGGGCGGTTCGGGAAATGAATCAGCAAGCCGACCACTAGCCCACGCCGTCTTATTTCCAAAAAGCATTCGCATCACCATTTGCCAATTAACCGGGTTATACGCGAACATCTTCTTTACTTCTTTTAAGTGGTTAACAAATTATTTTTACAAAACATATTTACATTAAAAGTTAATTTATACTTTTTAAGCCAATATTATTAAAAAAATCCTTGTTATGTTTATCTTCGACTTTTACATCAGCCTCTGAGTAGATTAAAGAGATTACTGTTACTACTTAAAATATTTATAGACATTCGGCCTATTAATCTTGGCTGATTATAACAATTGCAATTATTTAAATGCAAAAAGAATTGCAAAGTTTCAAAACCAGAAAATTCATTATAATGAAAAGACCACCCTTGATTCGCCAACAAAAATTCTAACTAAATCGTTAAGTAGGCCTTTTATATAAAAGAAAAGTGCTTGTGAAATTTTTCTAGTAGAACTTTGAAATTAAAAGTTTTAATTATGCTTAAAATAGCAATATTATTATTGGCTATCTGAAGCCATATTAAACATTAAGGGCTATTTAATTAGGGCCATTCCAACATTATTAATTAAATTTTTTTATTTACTAATTTACGGGCTTTTTAGTAAATTCAAGATATTTTTTAACAAGAAGGATTTATATTTTAAATCTAATTCATTTTATTATTGTCACAATAAAATATGATTTGTATACAGAAAGAATATGTTTAATAGTAGATCCCTTAGTAAACTCCAAATTAATTAAACAATTTATTGCTGTCAAAATATAAAATGATATTTTAAAAAAAAATTGATGTTAAGAGTCGAAAATAAACATAAAAAGTGGTTTTTAAAAAAGATAATTTCTAATAAATACATTCCAAACTTAATTAAGACCTTTTTTTAATTAGATGTAATTATTTATTATAAATTGGGTGTTAAACTTATCTTTTTAAATAGTTTTTGAGTATTTTTTGACATCTTATTATTTTTGTCAAAAATATTTCAATCTAAATGGCATGACACTTTTAAAACTCAAATATTTAAATAATTTACATGAGTTCATTAGACTTCTTATTATTTTTCTCAAAAGTATTTCAATCTAAATGACATGACACTTTTAAAACTCAAAAAGTTAATTAAATTCCTTTATTTCACAATTGTTATTTGTGCATTTGATTGTGATTAATCAACGTCATAGAGATATCTTCGACTTTTGATTTAAATTCCAAGAATAAATGATTTGAAATAATTTATTTGATTAAAAAAAGCTTAAATAAAATTTTTTTATTTTAACCCATGAAATTTTCGTACCAATTCTATTTTATGATTCAAAATACTTATGCTGGTGGTTGGTTGTCTCGTTTGCTTGGATCCGGGAACCCTAATGATTCTCAGGAAAGCACAACAGTTCCTACAACCATGCAGCCCACCTCAGAAAGTATTTCAAGTGCTCCACTTGGCTCATCCGAAGTGTCTGATGAGATTGATTTAGGCTATAGCGGCGACAACAAGTCAACAGATCTTTTGGTTGACGATAGCTCGACTGATCAAACAGTGCAGCCCACCTCAGAAAAGTATTTCAAGTGCTCCACTTGGCTCATCCGAAGTGCCAGATGAGATCGATGGCTTGATTAATAAAACAGAAGAGCAGGGGGTCTCAGATAGTAATTCAACAAATCAGTCAAGCCCGCAAATGAGTAAAGCACTCGTTCGTTATACAGGTAATCCACAAACTCCTGTTCAATAAATTACTTTATTTTATTCTAAATTTAAAAAAAAGTAAGTTACTTTTTCCGCTTGTTATTTATATTTTTATTTCTTTAAAGTAATTGTATAATTGTTTTGCTTTATTAATTAAAACCAACTACAAATTAACTAGGAAGAATTTACCAATGCGTTTTTTTTGTTTGTATTCGACATATTTAATAATCAATTCCTGAATTATTTAATTAGAATTGGGGAAAATATAAATAAATTGCTTTATTATTAAGATTCTTGTTTTAATTTCCGAAGTAACATAAGTTTGGCACACATTTAAATAAACTTTCGTGTTTCAAATTTTAATTTTGAAATCTTGTTTGAATGAAACAAGGAAAATTTTATTTGTGAAAAACTTGGACTCCGTTGTTCTGATAACTTAAATTCAAAAGCAGAGCAAATACAAGGTGTTGCTACTAGATCAATGTATAAAGATGAAAAATTTATTTTTCAGTTGTTGCGTAATCCTCTATTAATAAAATTGAAATAAATACCCCGTATGATTAAATAATTTATTGATGAAGAGCTTACGCCATATTCGATTGGAAAAAACGCCTGTCTTCATTTATGTGGGCAAAATTATACGTTATATTATATATTATACTTTAATATAAATGCTCACTGGTGTGCTATCCTATATTAATATAATTGAAATAAATACCCTGAATGACTAAATACTTTAATGATGGAGAGCTTACGTTATCGAAGATGGCGTAAGACAGTAGCTTCAGAAAAATTAGCGTCTCAGAATAATTTAGAGTTAAAATGCATCTGCCACAATCCGTTAAAGTAATATTAATTTTTAAGCCCCAATAATTGGCATTAAATACATTTAAATGCAAATTTGAAAGAAAACCTGCAATTTGAGCGGACAAGTGAACATTATGATAAAAAATAAACACAAAACCAAAATAAGGATTGCACTCGTGATTGTTTTTTTCGTTTAAATATTAAAGGGCATAAAAAATACTTTATTTATTGTTTTTACTCAAAAGGTGAAGCTCAAATGAAAAGTGCCTATTGATAAAGACCGAGAATCAATTCCTTTAAAAATTATTATTATAAGGCTTTGACCTAAAAGAAATAGCTTATTTTGATCAAAGATGATTCTTGTGAACACCCATTTAATTTAAAACATCTGCCTTCAATTTAAATAAAAACTTTAACTGCAAGGCAAATTGGATAAGTTTTCATTCTTTTAATAATTATATATTTTGTTATATGAAGACCTGTTATACATTAAGGGTTATTTATTTAAGACCATTTCAACAATATATATCAAGGTTTACATGTAGGTTAGTATTTGAAAACATTAATATTTTTTGTTTTTTTATATCTTTCATATATCAATTCACAATTGATAGTAAAATGATATAAAACCAAATTTTTAAGGAAGTTTAACACCATTAATTTTTTTATAAAATTACGTTTATATCTTTCTAAGTTCATCAAAAACTCCCATTAGTGCTGATCACTCTCTCTATAATTACCAGTTTTTTGATTTTAATGTTTTAAAGAACCATATGAAAAAACAAAAGTAAACAGTAAAAAGTTATTTTATGTATTTTGGTAATATTAAGGTGGTATCATATACTAGTATTTCCAAATTAAATTTACTTTGTAATTTTTTTTTAAACTCCTTTTATTTACAAATATTAATAAAAGTTTAAAGAATAGCACGATAGTTTTTTTATCGCTAGGTCGATTACATACTTTTTATTTGAGAAAAATTTTGTATTTTAATCTAGATTTTATGAATAAAACAATTTTTAATATATTTAAACAATACTGTCACAAAAAAACATCAATTTACTTTAAAATTAAAATTTTTTAAAACTCCACGTTTTATTTTTTTCTTAAAGACATCTTGATTAAAATTAATTTAATTAACCAATTAGCACCCGATTAATGCAATATAGGGGGTTTGACTCAACAATAACTTGAAAGTTTTCTTCATTATCATATGCATTTTTATTACAGTTTTGCATACTCTGGATTTCAGAAATTTGTTCATTTATTGGTTTATCATTTGCATAAATTGGTTCGAAGTCAATAGAAACATATGTTATTTGTGTGCCGCTGACATTTTCATAAGTGTGCCTGCTTTGTGTGCCGCTGACGTTTCCATAAGTGTGCCTGCTTTGTGTGCCGCTGACGTTTCCATAAGTGTGCCTGCTTTGTGTGCCGTTGACGTTTCCATAAGTGTGCCTGCTTTGTGTGCCGCTGACGTTTCCATAAGTGTGCCTGCGTTGTGTGCCGCTGACGTTTCCATAAGTGTGCCTGCTTTGTGGGCCGTTGACGTTTTCATAAGTATGGCTATTTTGTGGGCCGTTGACGTTTTCATAAGTATGGCTATTTTGTGAGCTACTAAAAGTTTCTCCAATGGTTTCGTAAATAGGTTCAGTGTCAATATAAACATATTTTATTTGCGTGTCATCCAACTGTTCGTTAATGCTTTCATAAAAATGTTCGCTTGCATATTTTGAATTGGAATTGCCTTTTTTCCAACAACAAAACGTTGGCCAGCAGCCCAAAAAGCTGCCGTAAATGAAAATGTTCAATTTACCGATTTTCAAAAAAGTTCTTTTGTACATCAAAAATTGGGGTGAAAAATTCTGCAATTTAACTTTGGCAAATTCAGCTTAATATTACAACAGCTAATTACATAAAACTCAATTATATTTTGTTCTGATAAAAACACCCACGGTATGCTATTGTAAATTTCTAGTTTACAAACAACTAATAAAACTAGAAATACGTTTTTAATTTTGTAAAAACGTGCAATCAGAATTAATATATCGACTATAAATATGTTACTTTAAAGATTAATTTACATGTTTTTTCAAATTTAATCAATTAATTAAATAAAATTATTGCAAATTGCTTGTAAAATAATAATTTGTTTTAAATATAAACGTTAAAGTTACCCTGATGTCATTAAATTCTTTTAAAAATAAACACAATCTTTTTTACAAGAGAAAAAAACAAGTCCTGTTATATCAAGTATTAAATATATTGTTATTGTTGTGTTATCCTCTACTAATATAATCCCTAAATAAATATCCCCAATGACTAAATATTTTAATGATGAAGAGGTTACTCCATCTTCTATGGCACAAGATAATTATTATTTAGAAAAAGGCTATAAGCACAATTTTTTATTACATTTGTTGTGTTATCCTCTATTAATATAATTTAAATAAATACCCTTAATGATTAAATACTTTAATAATGAAGAGCTTACGCCATCTTCGATAGCACAAGACAACATTATTATGTTTTGCGTTTCTATTATGCTAATTAGCATAATTTAGAGTTTATGATAAAGTGAATAATTATTTAAGTATCTTATAAATCTAATTTCCAGGGTTTAAATCTGTTCTACTCATTTTAATAAATTGCTAATTTATGACTTAAATGATTTATTCAACAACATATGTGAGCATAAATACACGAGTATTTATTTAATTATAATTGTAAATAGAATTTGATGACATAGGGGTAACTTTAACAACAATAGATAAGAACATATAAAGTTTACAAATTAAGCACCTTTGGATTTTTGAATTTGGTTTTGCAAATAGATGCACCTTAAAAACATTAAATATCAATTTTTTAAAAAATCAAGAATGCTATTTTTAGTTGGATATATATAAAGTAAGAGTTTGAGGTAAACATGGGTATTTATTTAAGTATAATATATATATTCAACTTATAATAAAGTTAAATAAATACTTAGTTTAAATCCTACTCTTACTTTTTTTAATATTAACAATTTATAGAGAAATATTGAATGCAATGCAAAAAATTATGCTTTTATTTGATGTAGAATGATAACAAGAAATTAAAACTTTGATTAAAGAAGAAAAAGATGTCAATAAGAAAACACAATAAATTTGATTATTAATATTATCTAAGCTATAGAGTTTTGTTTATGACTTTGTTGCTTTATGAAATGAAAATTTTTGAAATTAAAAAACAGGTATAATTTACTATGCAATTATTAAATATTATTATAATCGGTCAAGATAAATACCCCAAATGTTAATAAATATTTTAAGTAGTAACAAATATATTTTATTAAAACCCCCCAAGATTAATTAAACAAAAGAGGTTTTACGAATCTGAATAGATATAAGTAAAAAAAGTCTCCTTTTTTATAATAGTCAACAGTACGGCTTTTAAAATTTTTTAGAGGCATCAACAACTACAATATTTTATTCTAATCTCAGCCCTCTATTACACAAATATATGCTAAATCTGTTCTCACTCAACTATCTCAAAAAAACCCCCCAAACGGAGTTTAAAATAAATTCAGCTTGAGATATTTTTTACTTGAAAAAGTTGTCCTTTGCACTAATTAATTAAATTATTACTACCCGTAGAAATTTATATTTTATTTTAGCATTTTTATTCATCTAATTGTAAAATAAAACCAATTTATTTAAGGGTGGGTGGGTTTTTTTACCATAGTACAAGGCTGATTCAATCTTGGCAGCTAAAATAAAACTCTTGGCAATAATTTATGTTAAAAATTTCCTTATTTCGAGATGTTTAAATCTTGAGTTCTGGAATTGTTATTTGCAGCTAATTAAATTTTACCATAAAAATAATAGCTTTAAAGAAATATAACATAATTACGGTGTTAAGATTTTATCTTAAATGAAGTTAAATTAAATGTATTTGGCACGTGCCGTCAATGACAGCGTTAGCTCTACATTATTTAAGTTGTTAACCATTAAGGATATTTAGTGGGTTAGATTTATATGGGTTTACACAACAGTATTTATATTTTCAAGCGGCTAAACTTAAATATTTAAATTGGCTTGAAATGGATTGCTGAATGACTTCAAAATATAATATTTGTTACTTTTTAAAATATTTATTGACTTTAGGGGGTATTAATCTTGGCCGATTATAACAATATTATTTTAATCAAAAAAATTAAATTTTATAAAATCATTTCAGTGGATTTTTCATAGGATGTTTATAAAATCTAAGATTTTTTTTTCATTGTCTAGGCTAGAAAGGAATCGTCATTTTTTTAATACAATTGTCTTGTGCCATCGAAGATGGCGTAAGCTCTTCATTGTTAAAGTATTTAGTCATTAAGGGTATTTATTTAAATAATATTAATAGAGGATAACACAACAACAATAATTTACAAGACTTTTGCTTTTTTATTTTTTGATTAATTTTTATTATTAATCATCGATTTGTATTTAGCATCAGCATACAGACCTAGAAAATCATTAAAAACCATGAAAATGGAAGCATAATGTTTTAAAAAATGTGATTTAACAAGAATGTTTATGATAAGTTTTACAAGATAACTTTAGTACATCTTTTTCTAATATGACAAAGTAATATAGAATGTTTAACTAATATAAGTCGGAATATTAAAAAAAAGGGAGTAAGAGTGCTTTTTTTAATATCAAAAAGCCAAAAAAATTGTTTTAAAAGATAGGCGAAAAGAAATTCTTTAAACTGACATAGAAGATGACAAAATCATAGGTAGAAGTAAGCCCTTGGGGATTCTCAAACATAAAGATAATGATTTTTTAAAAAATTAACTGCCTCCTTTTTTTAATATTTCTCTAGCAGTTTTTTAAAATAGGCTTATATGTGTTAAAGTATAATCTAAATATTTATTAAAAATTACTTAAATTATTCAAAATATTTATTTTTTAGTTGGTTTAAAGCCGGGAATATCGACATTTGCTGCTCCTTTCATATTTGCATAAGGGCTCTGCAGCACTTTTCTTTCTTTGCTTTGAGGCACTTTAAGTTCAGCTTTAAACGGCCTTGTTGCTTTATCTAAAAGTGGGTTTTCTTGAACAGAGCTAGTAGCCGCTGCCGGTTTTCTACGGAAAAATCCAAAAAATCTACTTCCTGATGACTCTTTAGATTCTAAAATAGGCACGTCTTTTTCAGAAATTTCTGCAAAACATGAGCTTAAATCTGGTGCTTCCGAAAATTGTGTTTGATCATTTTCTAGAGAAAAAATATCTGCAAAACTTTGTGATAATTTCTTTTTATAAATTTTTGAATCATCAACAAGCCCAATTACAGATTTAGCATTTGATGACTTTTTGTATAAAAGCGGTGCTGATGAATCATCTGAAACTTGTCTTGGAACTTTAATGGTATTTTCATTGGTCAAAGAAGCTGCTTTTTTGGCAGGTACAGCTGATGAATCATCTGAAACTTGTCTTGGAACTTTAATGGTATTTTCATTGGTCAAAGTGGCTGCTTTTTTCACAGGTACAGCTGATGAATCATCTGAAACTTGTCTTGGAACTTTAATGGTATTTTCATTGGTCAAAGTGGCTGCTTTTTTCACAGGTACTGCACAAGAATTAGTTTTCAAACGGTCAGCGAGTATATTAAAATTCGGACTTTTAGGTGCTGTGAACTTAGTCTGAGTTAAAGTTCCATCAGTAATTGTGCCCTTTTGTGTGTTAATTCTGTTTGAATGCTTCTCTATCTTATTAACACTTTCTAATTGTTTAACTGGTTCGTTTTCCCTTATTTTATCATTAAAATTCGATACATCACCCCTTCCACAATCCTCAAAAAGTAAACACTCTTGCTTTTTCTTGAGCCCATCATCAAGGGGGTTTTGTGTGTTAATTTGATTTGGTGGTTGAGCAGTATTCTTGCTTTTAATTGAAAGGTCGGTTAATTTGTTAACAATTTTATCATTGAATTTCATTTCAACTTGATTGTTTAGTGGCTTTGGCATTTTAGAATTAACCTTGCTGCTTTTCTTTTCCACATCATAATAAACAGGGGTGCTTGTAAAAGTGCCATTTAATTCCTTATTGGGCCTGCCTCCAACTTCTTCGTAATTAATGCGAGCAGGGTTTTTTGAATCTTCGTTTGCAGCTGGAATTACAGTTGTTTTGCTTACGTTAAGAAGAGCATCACTGCTATTTAATGTATTTCCTGCACAAAAAGATAATTCCAAAGGTGTTTTATTACCATCTAATCCTTCTGCTTTATTGACATTAAGAATTTTCGAAATTCCCAGGCTGATAACATTATTGATATTCCACTTTGATTTGGGTTTCTGAATATACTCAACTATTCCTAATTTTGAAAGTATAAATTGGCAATAAATGTTATTTTCATACAAATATTTGTAAGATTCATATCTCACCATGTTTAATTTGTAGAAAATTACAAAGAACAATAGGGTATTGTTCTGAGATTTAATAAATGCTTTAATTAATGCCTGATCCCCTATTAAAGCAACTTGGTTGAATAAATTAACTGACAAGTCTATGTTATCAAACGAATAAGGTAAACCAAGTGTCATTTTAAGAACTTCAGATTGTAATTTATTGGCTTTAATACCCAAATCTGCTGCTTGAAAAATATCCTTAGGTTTATTGATTAAAAGCTCCCCCTTTACACAGCACTTGTTAAGAAAGTTTTCACTAAAATTAAAAGCACAGTCGTTTGTAAAAATTAAATCATCTTTTAAAAGCAAAAGTTGTTTTATAATAGCGTAATCTGAAATTATATTTTTAAAAGGTGAATTGATAATTTTAAATACATTTTGGTCTTTAAAAGAGGCTTCTGATAACTCTGGTATTTTTATACTGTAAAATGTGATGAAATTTGTATTTAAATCAACCATAGTGCCATTTACAGATCGTTTAACATATTTTCTGCTACAAATAATAAGTTTTCCACCGATATATTTAAAAAGCCAATGGATTAGTAAACTTGGAAGTTTTTTTAGGTCCTATTATACTTGATGTAACGGGTTCGTTATTAATAAAAGGTGGATATGGATCGCAAATAGTGGGCTTAATAAAGCCCTCCTCTTCTTTAATAACCGAACTGTGATCTTTAATTATCTCTTCTTCCACAAATAATACAGAGTCCTTCATATTATGTCTATCATCTGTGGAACTACATCATATTTAGTGCTTTCTTTACCATCCTCTCCGCTTTTTAACCCCATAGTAGTAGTCTTATTACTTTCTGAATTTGAGCTTGGCAACTCTGGTAAATTTTTATCATTGTTAACCAATGATTGATTCTCATTTGGCTTATTTACTTTTTCATTATTTAATTTTTCAAGCTTAAAATTTATTTCGAAATTTTCATCCTCTGAACTAGAAAATAAAATGCTGGTAGCTGGTAAAGATGATTTTTCAGTTTCAGCAAATGTTTTTTTCACCCCTTCCTCTACCTTGCTCTCGTGAAGCCCACTAATTTGCTCCGATTCTCCACAATCTTGTGAGCAAGCCGATTTGGCTTCTTCACTTAAAGTTCCATAAGTCTGTTCAGTATCTAGTCTGTCCTCAAAAGTATTTTCTGTAGAAAAGTCATAATCTAATTCCATTTCAGTGCTTGGTGTAATTTTAGTTGATAAATGATCCAAAATATGTTTGTTTTCAATGTCGTTGGGAGTTAAAAAAAGATTTTCGGTTTGATTTGCAGAATCTGAACTCATAACCAAACTACCAGCAACCTGGGCTTCTGATTCTCTCATTTTATTTGTTTCATTGTCGTTTAATTCTTCATTTTCGTTATTCGACACCGTGCTTGTTTTAACACTCCAATTCAAGTCTTCCGTTGCGCCTATGCCTTCTCTGCTGACTTCTCCATTTTCGTTATTCGACACCGTGCTTGTTTTAACACTCCAATTCAAATCTTCCGTTGCGCCTATCCCTTCTCTGCCGACTTCTCCATTTTCGTTATTCGACACCGTGCTTGTTTTAACACCCCAATTCATGTCTTCCGTTGCACCTATCCCTTCTCTGCTGACTTCTCCATTTTCCTTATTCGACACCATGTTTGTTTTAACACCACAATTCATGTCTTCCGTTGCGCCTATCCCTTCTCTGCTTCTCCATTTTCCTTATTCGACACCGTGCTTGTTTTAACACCCCAATTCATGTCTTCCGTTGCGCCTATACCTTCTCTGCCGACTTCTTGATTTGCTAAATTTAAAGAAAACACATTTTCTTCGTCTTCACTACTAAACAATGAATTGTCATTCTCATCCCACATAGAGCACTTATTTTCATCTCCTGACTCAGAAGTATTGTTAGTTTGTCTCTCAGTTTCTTTTATAACTTCGTTTAGTTCCCTATTTATACTTTCACCAAATGGTGTTTCTTCAAAGCTGCATTTATTTGTGGTTGAGTAGGTCACTTCACTTTCGTAGCTCTCGCCTGACTTAAAAACATTTTCTTTTTCGGGTTTGCTAAAGATGGTGCTGGAAAGCCGGTGTTCTTCATTTGAAAAGGATGTTTTAGATGTATTTTGTATTAAATTATACTCCTCGTTCACTTCATCCGATTCATCATCAAGAAAATCAAGTGTGGTTTTAACATGCGAGGTGTTGTCTGTATCGATATCGTCAAACGTCCTACTTAAAGGAGATCCCCAACTAAGAATCTCATCCATGCTGTCTTCTTCCAAGACATCCTTTTTGTTTTTTTCTTTATTGGAATGAACCATAGGAGGGCTAAAATAAATTTGAGAATACACAAAATATGCGCGTTATAAAAAGGTGTAAAATTAAAGAAGTTGATAAACAAAAATGCTTAATTTGTTTCTTAGGTGTTTCAATGGCCATAAAAATTTTTGGCTTAACAAGGAGTTTTGTTTTCTTAAAAACCTTTGGATTTTTAAAATAAACTTGTTTTAGAGATTTATTTTCATATGAAAGTTACTACTGTGCCATTAAATACTTTAAACAATTCAGTAAGTATCTCTTTTATTGTGATTGATTACACATGAAACAAATATTTAAAGTGTAAAAGCTTTTTGTTTTATTGATAATCTGTGGTTAAAAATCTTGGGAAAAATTAAACGTTTTAAATAAAACTTACTGTTAGAAAAGTAAAATATTACAGAACTTGCATCATTTATATCTTTGATTGTTATTACTTAAGAATTTCTTTTTTAATGAAGAAAATAAAATTTTACCCGTAAATTATTTTTACATTTTTAAGTTTACCTAATGTTATTATTTTTATAAAATACTCCAAAGCTGATTTTTATTAAGATGGCGTATGCTCTTCATCATTAAAGTATTTAATCATTAAGGGTATTTAGTTAAATTATATTAATAGAGGATAACACAACAGATGGGTTTAAAATTATTGTAATTACAGCGTCGTATTGAGCTTAAATCTATTTTGTAGAAACAGATTGGCAATACACAATCTTACAGACAATAATTTAATCTGGCAAAAAACAACAGGATTTGCTTCATTTAATCTATAAAAATTAAATATAATAAGTAAGAGTTTGAGGTAAACGTGGGTATTTATTTAACTGTATTATATATCCAACTTATTATACTTACAGATTATAATTAAACAAAAAAAAGAAAATAAGTGAAAATTTTAAATCATGTGTGATAGAAAGATCAATTGGTTAATAAATTTAGGGGGTTTTAAAATCATGTTATCAAATTTGTGAATACTAATTAATCAGATAAAAAGAAAGCACTTATGTTAAACAGTAAAGGTTGGATTAAAGCTATTTATCCTAAATTAATAAATAAACATGTTATTAAAAAAGTATTAATTAAATAACCTTTAATGTAAAATAGGTAGCCAAAAAACAACACTTGCTATTCTTATTTTCGACCTTAAACATTAAAAAGTTTATTTTACATTTTTTTAACTTAATTTTTTACTAATTAATGTATTTACACATTACAGTTTTACAAATAGTTTTAATTACACAATATAAAAATAAAATGTTATTTATTCTTATTTTATACAAAACTATTTTCAAAGAAATCTAAAATAAAAAACAAGTTTAAAATTTTAATTGGCAAATTAAATTTAACGAAGAAGAACCAAATAAGCTCTATTACAGTGTTTTGGGCAGCCAAACTTATACAACTCGTATTCTGGTAACTATTTTATCAAACATAACTTAGCCTAAAATTCATTTATTTCTATAAAGTATAAATTTAAATAAGATATACTTTTTTCATTTCGTGTAATACAATCAGTATTTATACTTTTTTTATTTTTAAATAAATATTAACATTATTTAATTTACACCCGCTTTTTGGTATACTGAGACCTCATTTGAACTTTCTGAAATTTTTGACTGTTTATTAATATTTCCTCGTGACTTAAGCAGTTCCGAGACCTAATTTGAACTTTCCGAAATTGTGCCTCTTTATTAATATTTGCATGTAAATTTTCCAGTTCCGGCTCTAATTTACACTTTCTTCAATGTTTGTCTGCTTATTAATATTTGATTGGGAGTTTTCACTTTGCCTACTTTTTCTATTGTCTCTATAAGCAATACCAACCTATTACCAAGTTCTTGATAGTTCTACTCCTCCTGAAAGTCAAAATTATACTCGCAGTCCTGATTTTATCTAAACATCAGCGTGTGTAATTTTTTAAACTTCTTTCTTTATTTTATTTAGTTCCTCAATATTTTCCTCCTGCCCTTCATTTGTTTTTTAACAAAATTTTGACCCCAATGTCTATTGAAACAATCAAAGAAGCCCCTTCTTTTTTTTCTAATTTACTAAGATTTGTAAAGCCATTTGTTCCATTGCTACCTCAAGTTAGGGGACCTACAAGATCCCCTTCACTTCGTGAAAAGTTTATTTGGACAGCTTTAGCAATTCTCATTTACTTTGTGGCTTCTCAAATCCCACTTTACGGAATTTCAAACACAAGCATCAAAGAGCAAGCACAATGGCTCAAGATTCTTATGGCATCTAGCAGAGGAACACTTATGGATTTAGGTACTGGGCCAGTTGTAACTGCATCAATGGTTTCAAACTTCTTAGTTCTCGCTAAAATTATTGAACCTGATTTTTCTATTAAAGAAGACAAAATTCTTTTCGATAGTTTACAGAAAATATTGTGTTTAGTGATAACTTTAGGTCAAGCCATTGTTCAAATACTTACAGGTTACTACGGAGTTTATGAGAATTTAACAAAGGCCAGCGTATTTATGATTCTTGTACAATTAGCCGTTTCTGGACTCATCGTTATTCTTTTAGATGAACTTTTACAAAAAGGTTACGGTTTAGGCAATGGAGTTAATTTATTTATAATTGCAAATGTTTGTGAAAGAGCTGTCTGGAATGCATTTAGCCCTAAGGCATTTTACACTGGAAGAGGATTAGAATTTGAAGGGTGTTTAGTCGCCGCAGTCCATTTATTTTTCGCCAGGAAAAACAAATTTTCGGCTCTTAGAGAAGTGCTGTTTAGAGATAATTTGCCCAATCTTTCATCCCTCATCT
Organism: Arctopsyche grandis; assembly: GCF_051622035.1. Classification (NCBI taxonomy): domain Eukaryota; kingdom Metazoa; phylum Arthropoda; class Insecta; order Trichoptera; family Hydropsychidae; genus Arctopsyche; species Arctopsyche grandis. The sequence continues at coordinate 20,469 of NW_027518568.1, forward strand.
TTACCGCAATAATTTTTTCATTTGTTGTTTACATTCAAACTCTAAGAGTTGAATTGCCAATTATTTCAAGAAAACATAAAGGTGTTGTTGGAACATTCCCAATAAATCTCATGTATTCTTCAACTAGTCCCATTCTATATCAGAGTACCCTCATTTCTTTGTTTTTCCAGGCTTCCCGTATGATCTATAAATTTTTTCCAAAAAGTTTTATTTCTAGAATTCTAGGAGCTTGGGAACTTAAACCTAAGATAGGTTATGCTCCTATTTCCGGCCTGTGCTATTTAATTTTTCCACCAACATCTTATTGGGATATTTTAAGTAGGCCGATTTTCTTTATTTTGTATTGTAGTATTATGCTTTGTTCATCAGCACTTATTTCTCTTGCACTTTTGGAGGGACAAGAAGAAAATTCTTCAGCTGTCTTTAAACGAATTAAAGCACAAGACATGCAACTTAGGGGAATCAGAGATAATAATGCAGTTGAGAAACTTGATGAGTATATCTCAGTAGCTGCCTTTTTAAGTGGTCTTTTAACATCCTTTGTAGTACTTTTCTGTGATCTGTTTTCAGTAATTGGATCAGGTAGTAATATCTTTTTAGCAGCAAATATTATGAATCAATACATGAAACTAATAGCAAAAGAATCTGCTAAGAATGCCGGAAAAGCATTTATTGAATAAAATTATTTTCTTTAAAAAAGCATATTTTTGAACGTTAATTAAAATAAAGAAATATTGTACTGTACGAATAAATTATTGTATATTACATTAAAAAATATATAGTTCAGGCTCCAAAAAACGTATAAACAACTTTTTTTAGTTTTTAAGAACTTACTAGTGGATTTGTCTTGGATTTAAAGTCAAAGATAATCAATAACAGTATATTTATTTGATATTATTAGCTTAAATAGCTATAATCCAGCCTTTAGTAATAAAGTAATATCAAAAATACATCGTTTATTAATTGCAGAATTTGATTGTAACCGTACAAAACCCGCTATATTTTTGGGATTCGGTATATATTTTACTTTGTTTTCTATGTTGTTACGGGTTTTGTCACAGAACCCCACCTGATGCTGTAATTAACGAATATATGTGTTAATTAATAATGTTTCTACTTCTGATTAAAATAACTTGGATATATTTATTAAACTTAAATAAATACCCGTGTTTACCTAAAAACCTTACTTTAACTAAAAGTTGGATATATATTATACTTAAATAAATACCCGTGTTAACCTCAAACTCTTACTTTAATTACAAGTTGTATTAAACAATACTAAATACCCGTGTTTACCTCAAAACCTTACTTTAACTAAAAGTTGGATATATATTATACTTAAATAAAACCCCGTGTTTACCTCAAAACCTTACTATAAGTATTAAAACACACAGAATATTTATTTAAATTATATTAATAGAAGATTATAGAGCAAATGCATTAGTTTGGGCAATCATTTCTTTAAAATGTTTATATTTGTTTCTATTAAAACAATGATTTCAAATAAATGAATTTAATAAATCTGGTGTTTTTAATTTAAAAACAAATAAAAAAAAGTTACAATATTGTTATTATAATTAAAAATTACTTATTTAAACATTATGTTTTCGGATTAAATTAGATTGTATTTTTCCGATTCAAAAATCAAAAGCAAACTTCATCAAATTTATACAACTAAAGTTTAATCAGTTAATATCTTTTTAATTATATTCAATGTTAGAAAAGAAACATAAAATGGGGTTCGATCTTAAGTATTTCTATGCAAAGCTAAATTTAAAGATTTAATATTTTTATATCTTGTATTATTCTGTTTATGTTTATTTTTTTCAAGAAATTGATTTCACCTAAGCTTAAAGCGCTTTAAATTAATAGAATGTTTATTTTTTTACGAAAAGAAGATTACTGCTTTGATAAATTAGTTTCTAAAGCAAATTTTAAAATTCTAAAATTTTTACAATAAAATAATTATCATTATATGAATAATACGTAAATTAACGATGCATAATTTTACATTAAATCTGCTACTTACTACCAGATTACAATTAAATTTAAAGAATTGGCATCATTTTTATTTTTATCTTAACATTTGATTGTTTAAAGTAAAAACTTTTTAATTTTTTAAAATAGAGGAAATCAGATTTATTAAACAGTTTAAGAGTAATTACAAGTAAATAAAGAACTTTTTCGCTGATAATTCTTCCCTATGCTTTAATTTCTGATGTCGAAACTAAACTTTTATTAAAACCCCTAACTTTTCCTAAAAAATTGAATATTTAAAATAGAAAACACAAACGAACAAGTAGATTAAAAACTAAACAGATCTTTCTGTATATCACTTTTGATCCTTAAAATTGCTTAAATTTGGTTTTCTACTTGTTTCGTGTTGTTTAAAACTTTTTTAAAAAAATACGTAACTTTATGTTTTTAACCCTCAAATATGTCATTTGATGAAACACTTCAGAAGGAAATTTTTGCTCAGAGCAGAAGGGAGCAATACCTCAATGAAATTTTTGATAAAAAGTTCAAAAAATCAAGCATTGCTTTTGCAAAAGCACAACAAGTGTTTGTTGAAATAGAAAATCGACTTGATCAGCTGGATACGGAAGATAAAAACGACAGTGGGAGACGAAGGAAAAGTGGTGGTTTAAAAGCATTTGATTTCCAGGGAGTTACAAATAAAGCTGCAGTTGAAGATCTAAATGAAATATATGCTGGAACTCAAGAAAGCACAAATATTGGTCCTGGTCAATTAAGAAAAGGGGATTTTGTGACGTGTGTCATAGACAACAAAAAGTCACAAGGAAATATAATTACAGTAAATCAAAAGGGTCTTTTGGTTGTAACTAAAGATAGAAAAAAGATTAGAATATCTTGGGATGACATTGAAGATGAAGAAGTACAAATTCATAAAATACCCGAAGAATACGATTAAAACATTTAAAAATGTCATAAATAATTTTTTCAATATTTTAAGAGATTTTAATAGGCAAAATATTGTAGTTTTAGTGTTAAAATTATTACATGTAATTAATAATAATGTCAACTTATTTTTATTCAAAAATCTAACTTTTCAGAAGCCTGGTCGTCCAGAATAAATTGTAAAATATAGAAATTACACAAATTTTATCGCCAGATACCATTTATTTTAATATGAGTTCTGTGTAATTCTTTTAACTTAAATTAATTAAACTTAATTATTGCTGCATAATTTAATAATGTAAAGCCAGCGCTATCTTTGGAAACACTGGGCAATGAGTTTAGAAATATGAACCAATTGAGGCTTAATAATATTTTATGCTAAACTATAATTTAGTTTTATTTTTGATTGCCATGTTGATTTTACTCAAGTAATTAATTTATAAATTTTTTTAAGTGTCATAAAAGTTTTATGAAGCAATCTTTCAAATTATTCAATAAGAAGGCCCTTTTAGGCCATAAAGCCGCTCAGAAAATCATTAAAAAGCATTAATTTTTCAAATTATTCAGCGGAAACACTATTTTTGTCAAGCACGCGTTCATTAAATCATTAAAATGAAAATATTTACCATTTTATACCATAAAACCATCCAACAAATCATTAAAATGTTTTTATTTTTCATTTTATTCAATAAAAACACCCTTTATACCATAAAGCCGTTTAACAAAACTTTAAAATGAAAATGATTGGCAAATTATTCAATAAAAACACCCTTTATACCATAAAGCCGTCTAACAAAACTTTAAAATGAAAATGATTGGCAAATTATTCAATGAGAAACCCCTTTTATACCATAAAGCCGTCTAACAAAACTTTAAAATGAAAATGATTGGCAAATTATTCAATGAGAAACACCTTTTATATTATAAACCCATTTAACATAACATTAAAATGGTTTTATTTTTCAAATTACAATTTCTCTCTAAAAGTAGAAGATAATCATGAGAAAAATCTTTGTTAAATAAGATTAATTTAAACAGGTATAAATTTGCAGAAAAAGTGGTATTTGAAAATAATTTCAATTTTGCTAAATTTCAAGAGAATTTAGTTTTTAATTCTAAAGCAACTTGTTTTTAGTTGGCATTTAACATGCAAAACTCGTTTAAGTCTCTTAACAAGAAGAGTTGGGTATCGAATATTGATTGGCTTGTTTAAAAAAAGGGGTTTTTAAAAATTAAAAAACCCAATAAAAAAACTTATCTCCTTGTCATTTAAAACAACTTTTAACCAATTAGGGAAGACGAATCCCCTTTTTAAGCTCTAGTTTTTTTTTGATTTTTACCCCTATGAATATCAATTATTTTAAAGTTGATGATGAACTGAAAGGAGAATTTGAACAGTCATTTCATGACGATAATGATAAAGATGCTCCAAAATTTGCATTTTTAAGAAAATTTATGCTTTTTGTTGAGAACGATGCAAGTTCTTTTAATCATTTAATTTTATTTGAAAATCCAATAAAAAAGAAATTTAAATTTCTAGATGATTGCAAAAAAAAAGTTCATGTATTTTTAGAGGAAAAATCAAAAGAGCGCTATGGTGATAAGCATAAACAAACCATTAGTTTAGCTTCCAGTTTTAAAGGGGCTGGTTACGAATTTGGACTATTTGGATATGAAAAAGATTATTCCAATGCATTTAAATATTATTTACTTTCATCACAATTGCTTGCCCCGTATGGTACTTATAAACTTGCACAATGTTTTGAACAGGGCAAAGGAGTAGAAAGAGATCCCGCGAAAGCTCTTTATTTCTATAGATGTGCAGCAAAGCTG
>NW_027518569.1:0-153809 GCF_051622035.1 Arctopsyche grandis
CTGTGATTACTAACCAAATTAAATTAAAATTGTAAAATAGAAAATGATCAGTAGATCAGTAGTTATTAAAATAGATATAAGATGTATTGTGAACATAATTTCGTAATAATAAAAAGCATTTAAAAATCAAAAAATCAAAAATTTTCACAAAACTCTCTTACCTCACCAATCTCGAATTCTTTGATTTCGGTTATGGTTAGGTTAGGTTCGGTCGAATTCTTTGATTTCGGTGATGGTTAGGTAAGGTTGGGTTAGGTTTGGTGAGGTTAGCGAGTTTTGTGTATATTTTTGCATTGTCGAATTCTTTGATTTCGGTGATAGTAAGGCTAGGTTGGGTTAGGTTTTGTGAGGTTAGCAAGTTATGTAAAAATCTTAAAATCTCGAATTCTTTGATTTCGGTGATAGTAAGGTGAGGTTGGGTTAGGTTTGGTGAGGTAAGCGAGTTTCGTGTATATTTTAAAATCTCGAATTCTTTGATTTCGGTGATGGTTAGGTTAGGTTCGGTTAGGTTTAGTGAGGTAAGCGAGTTTTGTGTAAATCTTAAAATCTCGAATTCTTTGATTTCGGTGATGGTTAGGTTAAGTTAGGTTTGGTTTGGTGAGGTTAGCGAGTTTTACGTCAATTTTAGCAATGTCGAATTCTTTGATTTCGGTGATGGGTAGGTAAGGTTGGGTTAGATTTGGTGAGGTTAGCGAGTTTTTTGTATATTTTTGCATTGTCGAATTCTTTGATTTCGGTGATAGTAAGGCTAGGTTGGGTTAGGTTTTGTGAGGTAAGCAAGTTTTGTAAAAATCTTAAAATCTCGAATTCTTTGATTTCGGTGATGGTTAGGTTAGGTTGGGTTAGGTTGGTGAGGTAGGGTTTCGTGTATATTTTGAAATCTCGAATTCTGTTAGGTGATGGTTAGGTAGTTGGTTAGGTTAGGTGAGGTAGGAGTTTTGTTAAATTTTAAAACTCGAATTGAAGGTGGGTTAGGTTAGGTTGGGTTAGGTACGTATGTATGTTTGTATGTATGCATGCATGTATGTATGTATGTATGCATGTGTGTATTATGTATGTGTGTATGTATGTATGTATGCATGCATGTATGTATGTGTGTGTGTTTCTGTATGTGTGTATTATGTATGTGTGTATTCGTGTGTTTGTATGTTTGCATGTGTGTATGTGTGTATTATGTATGTGTGTATGTGTGTGTGTATGCATGTATGTATGTGTGTACGTATGTATGTTTGTATGTATGCATGCATGTATGCATGTATGTAAGTATGTATGTATGTGTGTGTGTTTGTGTATGTGTGTATTTGTGTGGGTGTGTGTGTGTGTATGTGTGTATTATGTATGTGTGTTTGTGTGTGTTTGTATGTTTGCATGTGTGTATTTGTGTGTGTGTATGTATGTACGTATGTATGTTTGTATGTTTGCATGCATGTATGTATGTATGTATGTGTGTGTGTTTGTGTTTGTGTGTATTTGTGTGGGTGTGTGTGTGTGTATGTGTGTATTATATATGTGTGTTTGTGTGTGTTTGTATGTTTGCATGTGTGTATTTGTGTGTGTATGTATGTACGAATTTTGTATGCATCATTTTGTATGTATGCCTTTTTTGTATGTATGCATGCATTTACGTATGTGTGTGTGTGTGTGTGTATAAGTGTATTATGTATGTGTGTATTCTTGTGTTTGTATGTTTGCACGTGTGTATGTGTGTATGTGTGTGTGTTTATGCATGTATGTATGTATGTACGTATGTATGTGTGTATTCTTGTGTTTGTATGTTTGCATGCGTGTATGTGTGTATTATGTATGTGTGTATGTGTGTATGTGTATGCATGTATGTATGTATGTATGTATGTACGTATGTATGTATGTTTGTATGCATGCATGTAAGTATGTGTGTGTGTTTGTGTATGTGTGTATTATGTATGTGTGTATTCGTGTGTTTGTATGTTTGCACGTGTGTATGTGTGTATTATGTATGTGTGTATGTGTGTGTGTGTATGCATGTATGTATGTGTGTACGTATGTATGTTTGTATGTATGCATGCATGTTTGCATGCATGTATGTATGTATGTATGTGTGTGTGTTTGTGTATGTGTGTATTTGTGTGGGTGTGTGTGTGTATGTGTGTATTATGTATGTGTGTTTGTGTGTGTTTGTATGTTTGCATGTGTGTATTTGTGTGTGTGTATGTATGTACGTATGTATGTTTGTATGTATGCATGCATGTATGTATGTATGTATGTATGTGTTTGTGTATGTGTGTATTATGTATGTGTGTATGTATGCATGTATGTATGTATGTATGTATGTACGTATGTATGTATGTTTGTATGCATGCATGTATGTATGTGTGTGTGTTTGTGTATGTGTGTATTATTTTTGTGTGTATTCGTGTGTTTGTATGTTTGCATGTGTGTATGTGTGTATTATGTATGTGTGTATGTGTGTCTGTGTATGTATGCATGTGTGTATTTGTGTGTTTGTATGTATGCATGCATGAATGTATGTATGTATGTATGCATGCATGTATGTATGTGTGTGTGTTTGTGTATAGGTTAGGTTAGGTTAGGTTAGGTTAGGTTAGGTTAGGTTAGGTTAGGTTAGGTTAGGTTAGGTAAGGTTCGGTTAGGTTAGGTTAGGTTAGGTTAGGTTAGGTTAGGTTAGGTTAGGTTAGGTTAAGTTAGGTACGTATGTATGTTTGTATGTATGCATGCATGTATGTATGTATGTATGCATGTGTGTATTATGTATGTGTGTATGTATGTATGTATGCATGCATGTATGTATGTGTGTGTGTTTCTGTATGTGTGTATTATGTATGTGTGTATTCGTGTGTTTGTATGTTTGCATGTGTGTATGTGTGTATTATGTATGTGTGTATGTGTGTGTGTGTATGCATGTATGTATGTGTGTACGTATGTATGTTTGTATGTATGCATGCATGTATGCATGTATGTAAGTATGTATGTATGTGTGTGTGTTTGTGTATGTGTGTATTTGTGTGGGTGTGTGTGTGTGTATGTGTGTATTATGTATGTGTGTTTGTGTGTGTTTGTATGTTTGCATGTGTGTATTTGTGTGTGTGTATGTATGTACGTATGTATGTTTGTATGTTTGCATGCATGTATGTATGTATGTATGTGTGTGTGTTTGTGTATGTGTGTATTTGTGTGGGTGTGTGTGTGTGTATGTGTGTATTATGTATGTGTGTTTGTGTGTGTTTGTATGTTTGCATGTGTGTATTTGTGTGTGTGTATGTATGTACGTATGTATGTTTGTATGTATGCATGCATGTATGTATGTATGTATGTATGTGTTTGTGTATGTGTGTATTATGTATGTGTGTATGTATGCATGTATTTTTGTATGTATGTACGTATGTATGTATGTTTGTATGCATGCATGTATGTATGTGTGTGTGTTTGTGTATGTGTGTATTATGTATGTGTGTATTCGTGTGTTTGTATGTTTGCATGTGTGTATGTGTGTATTATGTATGTGTGTATGTGTGTCTGTGTATGTATGCATGTGTGTATTTGTGTGTTTGTATGTATGCATGCATGTATGTATGTATGTATGTATGCATGCATGTATGTATGTGTGTGTGTGTTTGTGTATAGGTTAGGTTAGGTTAGGTTAGGTTAGGTTAGGTTAGGTTAGGTTAGGTTAGGTTAGGTTAGGTTAGGTTCGGTTAGGTTAGGTTAGGTTAGGTTAGGTTAGGTTAGGTTAGGTTAGGTTAGGTACGTATGTATGTATGTTTGTATGTATGCATGCATGTATGTATGTATGTATGCATGTGTGTATTATGTATGTGTGTATGTATGTATGTGTGTATGTATGCATGTGTGTATGCATGCATGTATGTATGTTTGTATGTATGTGTGTGTGTTTGTGTATGTGTGTATTATGTATGTGTGTATTCGTGTGTTTGTATGTTTGCATGTGTGTATGTGTGTATTATGTATGTGTGTATGTGTGTGTGTATGTATGCATGTGTGTATTTGTGTGTTTGTATGTATGCATGCATGTATGTATGTATGTATGTGTGTGTGTTTGTGTATGTGTGTATTTGTGTGGGTGTGTGTGTGTATGTGTGTATTATGTATGTGTGTTTGTGTGTGTTTGTATGTTTGCATGTGTGTATTTGTGTGTGTGTATGTATGTACGTATGTATGTTTGTATGTATGCATGCATGTATGTATGTATGTATGTGTGTGTGTTTGTGTATGTGTGTATTTGTGTGGGTGTGTGTGTGTGTATGTGTGTATTATGTATGTGTGTTTGTGTGTGTTTGTATGTTTGCATGTGTGTATTTGTGTGTGTGTATGTATGTACGTATGTATGTTTGTATGTATGCATGCATGTATGTATGCATGTATGTATGTATGTGTGTATTCTTGTGTTTGTATGTTTGCATGCGTGTATGTGTGTATTATGTATGTGTGTATGTGTGTATGTGTATGCATGTATGTATGTATGTATGTATGTACGTATGTATGTATGTTTGTATGCATGCATGTATGTATGTGTGTGTGTTTGTGTATGTGTGAATTATGTATGTGTGTATTCGTGTGTTTGTATGTTTGCATGTGTGTATGTGTGTATTATGTATGTGTGTATGTGTGTGTGTGTATGCATGTATGTATGTATGTATGTATGTATGTATGTATCTGTGTGTGTTTGTGTATGTGTGTATTATGTATGTGTGTATTTGTGTGTGTGTATGTATGCACGTGTGTATGCATGCATGTATGTATGTATGTATGTATGTGTGTGTGTTCGTGTATGTGTGTATTATGTATGTTTGTATTTGTGTGTGTGTATGTATGCATTTGTATATGTGTGTATTATGTATGTGTGTATGTGTGTATGTGTATGCTTGTATGTATGTATGTATGTATGCATGCATGTATGTATGTGTGTGTGTTTGTGTATAGGTTAGGTTAGGTTAGGTTAGGTTAGGTTCGGTTAGGTTAGGTTAGGTTAGGTTAGGTTAGGTTAGGTTAGGTAAGGTTAGGTTAGGTTAGGTTAGGTTAGGTACGTATGTATGTTTGTATGTATGCATGCATGTATGTATGTATGTATGCATGTGTGTATTATGTATGTGTGTATGTATGTATGTATGCATGCATGTATGTATGTGTGTGTGTTTCTGTATGTGTGTATTATGTATGTGTGTATTCGTGTGTTTGTATGTTTGCATGTGTGTATGTGTGTATTATGTATGTGTGTATGTGTGTGTGTGTATGCATGTATGTATGTGTGTACGTATGTATGTTTGTATGTATGCATGCATGTATGCATGTATGTATGTATGTATGTGTGTGTGTTTGTGTATGTGTGTTTTTGTGTGGGTGTGTGTGTTTGTATGTGTGTATTATGTATGTGTGTTTGTGTGTGTTTGTATGTTTGCATGTGTGTATTTGTGTGTGTATGTATGTACGTATGTATGTTTGTATGTTTGCATGCATGTATGTATGTATGTTTGTATGTGTGTGTGTTTGTGTATGTGTGTATTTGTGTGGGTGTGTGTGTGTGTATGTGTGTATTATGTATGTGTGTTTGTGTGTGTTTGTATGTTTGCATGTGTGTATTTGTGTGTGTGTATGTATGTACGTATGTATGTTTGTATGTATGCATGCATGTATGTATGTATGTATGTATGTGTTTGTGTATGTGTGTATTATGTATGTGTGTATGTATGCATGTATGTATGTATGTATGTACGTATGTATGTATGTTTGTATGCATGCATGTATGTATGTGTGTGTGTTTGTGTATGTGTGTATTATGTATGTGTGTATTCGTGTGTTTGTATGTTTGCACGTGTGTATGTGTGTATTATGTATGTGTGTGTGTGTATGCATGTATGTATGTGTGTACGTATGTATGTTTGTATGTATGCATGCATGTTTGCATGCATGTATGCATGTATGTATGTGTGTGTGTTTCTGTATGTGTGTATTATGTATGTGTGTATTCGTGTGTTTGTATGTATGTATGTACGTATGTATGTATGTTTGTATGCATGCATGTATGTATGTGTGTGTGTTTGTGTATGTGTGTATTATGTATGTGTGTATTCGTGTGTTTGTATGTTTGCATGTGTGTATGTGTGTATTATGTATGTGTGTATGTGTGTGTGTGTATGCATGTATGTATGTATGTATGTATGTATGTATCTGTGTGTGTTTGTGTATGTGTGTATTATGTATGTGTGTATTTGTGTGTGTGTATGTATGCACGTGTGTATGCATGCATGTATGTATGTATGTATGTATGTGTGTGTTTTCGTGTATGTGTGTATTATGTATGTGTGTATTTGTGTGTGTGTATGTATGCATTTGTATATGTGTGTATTATGTATGTGTGTATGTGTGTATGTGTATGCATGTATGTATGTATGTATGTATGCATGCATGTATGTATGTGTGTGTGTTTGTGTATAGGTTAGGTTAGGTTAGGTAAGGTTAGGTTCGGTGAGGTTAGGTTAGGTTAGGTTAGGTTAGGTTAGGTAAGGTAAGGTTATGTTAGGTTAGGTTAGGTACGTATGTATGTTTGTATGTATGCATGCATGTATGTATGTATGTATGCATGTGTGTATTATGTATGTGTGTATGTATGAATGTATGCATGCATGTATGTATGTGTGTGTGTTTCTGTATGTGTGTATTATGTATGTGTGTATTCGTGTGTTTGTATGTTTGCATGTGTGTATGTGTGTATTATGTATGTGTGTATGTGTGTGTGTGTGAATGCATGTATGTATGTGTGTACGTGTGTGTGTTTATGCATGTATGTATGTATGTACGTATGTATGTGTGTATTCTTGTGTTTGTATGTTTGCATGCGTGTATGTGTGTATTATGTATGTGTGTATGTGTGTATGTGTATGCATGTATGTATGTTTGTATGTATGTACGTATGTATGTATGTTTGTATGCATGCATGTAAGTATGTGTGTGTGTTTGTGTATGTGTGTATTATGTATGTGTGTATTCGTGTGTTTGTATGTTTGCATGTGTGTATGTGTGTATTATGTATGTGTGTATGTGTGTGTGTGTATGCATGTATGTATGTATGTATGTATGTATGTATCTGTGTGTGTTTGTGTATGTGTGTATTATGTATGTGTGTATTTGTGTGTGTGTATGTTTGTGTGTATGTGTATGCATGTATGTATGTATGTATGTATATACGTATGTATGTATGTTTGTATGCATGTATGTATGTGTGTGTGTGTGTTTGTGTATGTGTGTATGTATGCATGTATTTTTGTATGTATGTACGTATGTATGTATGTTTGTATGCATGCATGTATGTATGTGTGTGTGTTTGTGTATGTGTGTATTATGTATGTGTGTATTCGTGTGTTTGTATGTTTGCATGTGTGTATGTGTGTATTATGTATGTGTGTATGTGTGTCTGTGTATGTATGCATGTGTGTATTTGTGTGTTTGTATGTATGCATGCATGTATGTATGTATGTATGTATGCATGCATGTATGTATGTGTGTGTGTGTTTGTGTATAGGATAGGTTAGGTTAGGTTAGGTTAGGTTAGGTTAGGTTAGGTTAGGTTAGGTTAGGTTAGGTTAGGTTAGGTTAGGTTAGGTTCGGTTCGGTTAGGTTAGGTTAGGTTAGGTTAGGTTAGGTTAGGTTAGGTTAGGTTAGGTTAGGTTAGGTTAGGTTCGGTTAGGTTAGGTTAGGTTAGGTTAGGTTAGGTTAGGTTAGGTTAGGTACGTATGTATGTTTGTATGTATGCATGCATGTATGTATGTATGAATGCATGTGTGTATTATGTATGTGTGTATGTATGTATGTGTGTATGTATGCATGTGTGTATGCATGCATGTATGTATGTTTGTATGTATGTGTGTGTGTTTGTGTATGTGTGTATTATGTATGTGTGTATTCGTGTGTTTGTATGTTTGCATGTGTGTATGTGTGTATTATGTATGTGTGTATGTGTGTGTGTATGTATGCATGTGTGTATTTGTGTGTTTGTATGTATGCATGCATGTATGTCTGTATGTATGTGTGTGTGTTTGTGTATGTGTGTATTTGTGTGGGTGTGTGTGTGTATGTGTGTATTATGTATGTGTGTTTGTGTGTGTTTGTATGTTTGCATGTGTGTATTTGTGTGTGTGTATGTATGTACGTATGTATGTTTGTATGTATGCATGCATGTATGTATGTATGTATTCGTGTGTTTGTATGTTTGCATGTGTGTATGTGTGTATTATGTATGTGTGTATGTGTGTCTGTGTATGTATGCATGTGTGTATTTGTGTGTTTGTATGTATGCATGCATGTATGTATGTATGTATGTATGCATGCATGTATGTATGTGTGTGTGTGTTTGTGTATAGGTTAGGTTAGGTTAGGTTAGGTTAGGTTAGGTTAGGTTAGGTTAGGTTAGGTTAGGTTAGGTTAGGTTAGGTTCGGTTAGGTTAGGTTAGGTTAGGTTAGGTTAGGTTAGGTTAGGTTAGGTACGTATGTATGTTTGTATGTATGCATGCATGTATGTATGTATGTATGCATGTGTGTATTATGTATGTGTGTATGTATGTATGTATGCATGCATGTATGTATGTGTGTGTGTTTCTGTATGTGTGTATTATGTTTGTGTGTATTCGTGTGTTTGTATGTTTGCATGTGTGTATGTGTGTATTATGTATGTGTGTATGTGTGTGTGTGTATGCATGTATGTATGTGTGTACGTATGTATGTTTGTATGTATGCATGCATGTATGCATGTATGTAAGTATGTATGTATGTGTGTGTGTTTGTGTATGTGTGTATTTGTGTGGGTGTGTGTGTGTGTGTATGTGTGTATTATGTATGTGTGTTTGTGTGTGTTTGTATGTTTGCATGTGTGTATTTGTGTGTGTGTATGTATGTACGTATGTATGTTTGTATGTTTGCATGCATGTATGTATGTATGTATGTGTGTGTGTTTGTGTATGTGTGTATTTGTGTGGGTGTGTGTGTGTGTATGTGTGTATTATGTATGTGTGTTTGTGTGTGTTTGTATGTTTGCATGTGTGTATTTGTGTGTGTGTATGTATGTACGTATGTATGTTTGTATGTATGCATGCATGTATGTATGTATGTATGTATGTGTTTGTGTATGTGTGTATTATGTATGTGTGTATGTATGCATGTATTTTTGTATGTATGTACGTATGTATGTATGTTTGTATGCATGCATGTATGTATGTGTGTGTGTTTGTGTATGTGTGTATTATGTATGTGTGTATTCGTGTGTTTGTATGTTTGCATGTGTGTATGTGTGTATTATGTATGTGTGTATGTGTGTCTGTGTATGTATGCATGTGTGTATTTGTGTGTTTGTATGTATGCATGCATGTATGTATGTATGTATGTATGCATGCATGTATGTATGTGTGTGTGTGTTTGTGTATAGGATAGGTTAGGTTAGGTTAGGTTAGGTTAGGTTAGGTTAGGTTAGGTTAGGTTAGGTTAGGTTAGGTTAGGTTAGGTTAGGTTAGGTTAGGTTCGGTTAGGTTAGGTTAGGTTAGGTTAGGTTAGGTTAGGTTAGGTTAGGTACGTATGTATGTTTGTATGTATGCATGCATGTATGTATGTATGAATGCATGTGTGTATTATGTATGTGTGTATGTATGTATGTGTGTATGTATGCATGTGTGTATGCATGCATGTATGTATGTTTGTATGTATGTGTGTGTGTTTGTGTATGTGTGTATTATGTATGTGTGTATTCGTGTGTTTGTATGTTTGCATGTGTGTATGTGTGTATTATGTATGTGTGTATGTGTGTGTGTATGTATGCATGTGTGTATTTGTGTGTTTGTATGTATGCATGCATGTATGTCTGTATGTATGTGTGTGTGTTTGTGTATGTGTGTATTTGTGTGGGTGTGTGTGTGTATGTGTGTATTATGTATGTGTGTTTGTGTGTGTTTGTATGTTTGCATGTGTGTATTTGTGTGTGTGTATGTATGTACGTATGTATGTTTGTATGTATGCATGCATGTATGTATGTATGTATTCGTGTGTTTGTATGTTTGCATGTGTGTATGTGTGTATTATGTATGTGTGTATGTGTGTCTGTGTATGTATGCATGTGTGTATTTGTGTGTTTGTATGTATGCATGCATGTATGTATGTATGTATGTATGCATGCATGTATGTATGTGTGTGTGTGTTTGTGTATAGGTTAGGTTAGGTTAGGTTAGGTTAGGTTAGGTTAGGTTAGGTTAGGTTAGGTTAGGTTAGGTTAGGTTAGGTTCGGTTAGGTTAGGTTAGGTTAGGTTAGGTTAGGTTAGGTTAGGTTAGGTACGTATGTATGTTTGTATGTATGCATGCATGTATGTATGTATGTATGCATGTGTGTATTATGTATGTGTGTATGTATGTATGTATGCATGCATGTATGTATGTGTGTGTGTTTCTGTATGTGTGTATTATGTTTGTGTGTATTCGTGTGTTTGTATGTTTGCATGTGTGTATGTGTGTATTATGTATGTGTGTATGTGTGTGTGTGTATGCATGTATGTATGTGTGTACGTATGTATGTTTGTATGTATGCATGCATGTATGCATGTATGTAAGTATGTATGTATGTGTGTGTGTTTGTGTATGTGTGTATTTGTGTGGGTGTGTGTGTGTGTATGTGTGTATTATGTATGTGTGTTTGTGTGTGTTTGTATGTTTGCATGTGTGTATTTGTGTGTGTGTATGTATGTACGTATGTATGTTTGTATGTTTGCATGCATGTATGTATGTATGTATGTGTGTGTGTTTGTGTATGTGTGTATTTGTGTGGGTGTGTGTGTGTGTATGTGTGTATTATGTATGTGTGTTTGTGTGTGTTTGTATGTTTGCATGTGTGTATTTGTGTGTGTGTATGTATGTACGTATGTATGTTTGTATGTATGCATGCATGTATGTATGTATGTATGTATGTGTTTGTGTATGTGTGTATTATGTATGTGTGTATGTATGCATGTATTTTTGTATGTATGTACGTATGTATGTATGTTTGTATGCATGCATGTATGTATGTGTGTGTGTTTGTGTATGTGTGTATTATGTATGTGTGTATTCGTGTGTTTGTATGTTTGCATGTGTGTATGTGTGTATTATGTATGTGTGTATGTGTGTCTGTGTATGTATGCATGTGTGTATTTGTGTGTTTGTATGTATGCATGCATGTATGTATGTATGTATGTATGCATGCATGTATGTATGTGTGTGTGTGTTTGTGTATAGGATAGGTTAGGTTAGGTTAGGTTAGGTTAGGTTAGGTTAGGTTAGGTTAGGTTAGGTTAGGTTAGGTTAGGTTAGGTTAGGTTAGGTTAGGTTAGGTTCGGTTAGGTTAGGTTAGGTTAGGTTAGGTTAGGTTAGGTTAGGTACGTATGTATGTTTGTATGTATGCATGCATGTATGTATGTATGAATGCATGTGTGTATTATGTATGTGTGTATGTATGTATGTGTGTATGTATGCATGTGTGTATGCATGCATGTATGTATGTTTGTATGTATGTGTGTGTGTTTGTGTATGTGTGTATTATGTATGTGTGTATTCGTGTGTTTGTATGTTTGCATGTGTGTATGTGTGTATTATGTATGTGTGTATGTGTGTGTGTATGTATGCATGTGTGTATTTGTGTGTTTGTATGTATGCATGCATGTATGTCTGTATGTATGTGTGTGTGTTTGTGTATGTGTGTATTTGTGTGGGTGTGTGTGTGTATGTGTGTATTATGTATGTGTGTTTGTGTGTGTTTGTATGTTTGCATGTGTGTATTTGTGTGTGTGTATGTATGTACGTATGTATGTTTGTATGTATGCATGCATTTATGTATGTATGTATTCGTGTGTTTGTATGTTTGCATGTGTGTATGTGTGTATTAAGTATGTGTGTATGTGTGTCTGTGTATGTATGCATGTGTGTATTTGTGTGTTTGTATGTATGCATGCATGTATGTATGTATGTATGTATGCATGCATGTATGTATGTGTGTGTGTGTTTGTGTATAGGTTAGGTTAGGTTAGGTTAGGTTAGGTTAGGTTAGGTTAGGTTAGGTTAGGTTAGGTTAGGTTAGGTTAGGTTCGGTTAGGTTAGGTTAGGTTAGGTTAGGTTAGGTTAGGTTAGGTTAGGTACGTATGTATGTTTGTATGTATGCATGCATGTATGTATGTATGTATGCATGTGTGTATTATGTATGTGTGTATGTATGTATGTATGCATGCATGTATGTATGTGTGTGTGTTTCTGTATGTGTGTATTATGTTTGTGTGTATTCGTGTGTTTGTATGTTTGCATGTGTGTATGTGTGTATTATGTATGTGTGTATGTGTGTGTGTGTATGCATGTATGTATGTGTGTACGTATGTATGTTTGTATGTATGCATGCATGTATGCATGTATGTAAGTATGTATGTATGTGTGTGTGTTTGTGTATGTGTGTATTTGTGTGGGTGTGTGTGTGTGTATGTGTGTATTATGTATGTGTGTTTGTGTGTGTTTGTATGTTTGCATGTGTGTATTTGTGTGTGTGTATGTATGTACGTATGTATGTTTGTATGTTTGCATGCATGTATGTATGTATGTATGTGTGTGTGTTTGTGTATGTGTGTATTTGTGTGGGTGTGTGTGTGTGTATGTGTGTATTATGTATGTGTGTTTGTGTGTGTTTGTATGTTTGCATGTGTGTATTTGTGTGTGTGTATGTATGTACGTATGTATGTTTGTATGTATGCATGCATGTATGTATGTATGTATGTATGTGTTTGTGTATGTGTGTATTATGTATGTGTGTATGTATGCATGTATTTTTGTATGTATGTACGTATGTATGTATGTTTGTATGCATGCATGTATGTATGTGTGTGTGTTTGTGTATGTGTGTATTATGTATGTGTGTATTCGTGTGTTTGTATGTTTGCATGTGTGTATGTGTGTATTATGTATGTGTGTATGTGTGTCTGTGTATGTATGCATGTGTGTATTTGTGTGTTTGTATGTATGCATGCATGTATGTATGTATGTATGTATGCATGCATGTATGTATGTGTGTGTGTGTTTGTGTATAGGTTAGGTTAGGTTAGGTTAGGTTAGGTTAGGTTAGGTTAGGTTAGGTTAGGTTCGGTTAGGTTAGGTTAGGTTAGGTTAGGTTAGGTTAGGTTAGGTTAGGTACGTATGTATGTTTGTATGTATGCATGCATGTATGTATGTATGTATGCATGTGTGTATTATGTATGTGTGTATGTATGTATGTGTGTATGTATGCATGTGTGTATGCATGCATGTATGTATGTTTGTATGTATGTGTGTGTGTTTGTGTATGTGTGTATTATGTATGTGTGTATTCGTGTGTTTGTATGTTTGCATGTGTGTATGTGTGTATTATGTATGTGTGTATGTGTGTGTGTATGTATGCATGTGTGTATTTGTGTGTTTGTATGTATGCATGCATGTATGTATGTATGTATGTGTGTGTGTTTGTGTATGTGTGTATTTGTGTGGGTGTGTGTGTGTATGTGTGTATTATGTATGTGTGTTTGTGTGTGTTTGTATGTTTGCATGTGTGTATTTGTGTGTGTGTATGTATGTACGTATGTATGTTTGTATGTATGCATGCATGTATGTATGTATGTATGTGTGTGTGTTTGTGTATGTGTGTATTTGTGTGGGTGTGTGTGTGTGTATGTGTGTATTATGTATGTGTGTTTGTGTGTGTTTGTATGTTTGCATGTGTGTATTTGTGTGTGTGTATGTATGTACGTATGTATGTTTGTATGTATGCATGCATGTATGTATGCATGTATGTATGTATGTGTGTATTCTTGTGTTTGTATGTTTGCATGCGTGTATGTGTGTATTATGTATGTGTGTATGTGTGTATGTGTATGCATGTATGTATGTATGTATGTATGTACGTATGTATGTATGTTTGTATGCATGCATGTATGTATGTGTGTGTGTTTGTGTATGTGTGAATTATGTATGTGTGTATTCGTGTGTTTGTATGTTTGCATGTGTGTATGTGTGTATTATGTATGTGTGTATGTGTGTGTGTGTATGCATGTATGTATGTATGTATGTATGTATGTATCTGTGTGTGTTTGTGTATGTGTGTATTATGTATGTGTGTATTTGTGTGTGTGTATGTATGCACGTGTGTATGCATGCATGTATGTATGTATGTATGTATGTGTGTGTGTTCGTGTATGTGTGTATTATGTATGTTTGTATTTGTGTGTGTGTATGTATGCATTTGTATATGTGTGTATTATGTATGTGTGTATGTGTGTATGTGTATGCTTGTATGTATGTATGTATGTATGCATGCATGTATGTATGTGTGTGTGTTTGTGTATAGGTTAGGTTAGGTTAGGTTAGGTTAGGTTCGGTTAGGTTAGGTTAGGTTAGGTTAGGTTAGGTTAGGTAAGGTTAGGTTAGGTTAGGTTAGGTTAGGTACGTATGTATGTTTGTATGTATGCATGCATGTATGTATGTATGTATGCATGTGTGTATTATGTATGTGTGTATGTATGTATGTATGCATGCATGTATGTATGTGTGTGTGTTTCTGTATGTGTGTATTATGTATGTGTGTATTCGTGTGTTTGTATGTTTGCATGTGTGTATGTGTGTATTATGTATGTGTGTATGTGTGTGTGTGTATGCATGTATGTATGTGTGTACGTATGTATGTTTGTATGTATGCATGCATGTATGCATGTATGTATGTATGTATGTATGTGTGTGTGTTTGTGTATGTGTGTTTTTGTGTGGGTGTGTGTGTTTGTATGTGTGTATTATGTATGTGTGTTTGTGTGTGTTTGTATGTTTGCATGTGTGTATTTGTGTGTGTATGTATGTACGTATGTATGTTTGTATGTTTGCATGCATGTATGTATGTATGTTTGTATGTGTGTGTGTTTGTGTATGTGTGTATTTGTGTGGGTGTGTGTGTGTGTATGTGTGTATTATGTATGTGTGTTTGTGTGTGTTTGTATGTTTGCATGTGTGTATTTGTGTGTGTGTATGTATGTACGTATGTATGTTTGTATGTATGCATGCATGTATGTATGTATGTATGTATGTGTTTGTGTATGTGTGTATTATGTATGTGTGTATGTATGCATGTATGTATGTATGTATGTACGTATGTATGTATGTTTGTATGCATGCATGTATGTATGTGTGTGTGTTTGTGTATGTGTGTATTATGTATGTGTGTATTCGTGTGTTTGTATGTTTGCACGTGTGTATGTGTGTATTATGTATGTGTGTGTGTGTATGCATGTATGTATGTGTGTACGTATGTATGTTTGTATGTATGCATGCATGTTTGCATGCATGTATGCATGTATGTATGTGTGTGTGTTTCTGTATGTGTGTATTATGTATGTGTGTATTCGTGTGTTTGTATGTATGTATGTACGTATGTATGTATGTTTGTATGCATGCATGTATGTATGTGTGTGTGTTTGTGTATGTGTGTATTATGTATGTGTGTATTCGTGTGTTTGTATGTTTGCATGTGTGTATGTGTGTATTATGTATGTGTGTATGTGTGTGTGTGTATGCATGTATGTATGTATGTATGTATGTATGTATCTGTGTGTGTTTGTGTATGTGTGTATTATGTATGTGTGTATTTGTGTGTGTGTATGTATGCACGTGTGTATGCATGCATGTATGTATGTATGTATGTATGTGTGTGTTTTCGTGTATGTGTGTATTATGTATGTGTGTATTTGTGTGTGTGTATGTATGCATTTGTATATGTGTGTATTATGTATGTGTGTATGTGTGTATGTGTATGCATGTATGTATGTATGTATGTATGCATGCATGTATGTATGTGTGTGTGTTTGTGTATAGGTTAGGTTAGGTTAGGTTAGGTTAGGTTCGGTGAGGTTAGGTTAGGTTAGGTTAGGTTAGGTTAGGTAAGGTAAGGTTATGTTAGGTTAGGTTAGGTACGTATGTATGTTTGTATGTATGCATGCATGTATGTATGTATGTATGCATGTGTGTATTATGTATGTGTGTATGTATGAATGTATGCATGCATGTATGTATGTGTGTGTGTTTCTGTATGTGTGTATTATGTATGTGTGTATTCGTGTGTTTGTATGTTTGCATGTGTGTATGTGTGTATTATGTATGTGTGTATGTGTGTGTGTGTGAATGCATGTATGTATGTGTGTACGTGTGTGTGTTTATGCATGTATGTATGTATGTACGTATGTATGTGTGTATTCTTGTGTTTGTATGTTTGCATGCGTGTATGTGTGTATTATGTATGTGTGTATGTGTGTATGTGTATGCATGTATGTATGTTTGTATGTATGTACGTATGTATGTATGTTTGTATGCATGCATGTAAGTATGTGTGTGTGTTTGTGTATGTGTGTATTATGTATGTGTGTATTCGTGTGTTTGTATGTTTGCATGTGTGTATGTGTGTATTATGTATGTGTGTATGTGTGTGTGTGTATGCATGTATGTATGTATGTATGTATGTATGTATCTGTGTGTGTTTGTGTATGTGTGTATTATGTATGTGTGTATTTGTGTGTGTGTATGTTTGTGTGTATGTGTATGCATGTATGTATGTATGTATGTATGTACGTATATATGTATGTTTGTATGCATGTATGTATGTGTGTGTGTGTGTTTGTGTATGTGTGTATTATGTATGTGTGTATTCGTGTGTTTGTATGTTTGCACGTGTGTATGTGTGTATTATGTATGTGTGTATGTGTGTGTGTGTATGCATGTATGTATGTGTGTACGTATGTATGTTTGTATGTATGCATGCATGTTTGCATGCATGTATGTATGTATGTATGTGTGTGTGTTTGTGTATGTGTGTATTTGTGTGGGTGTGTGTGTGTGTATGTGTGTATTATGTATGTGTGTTTGTGTGTGTTTGTATGTTTGCATGTGTGTATTTGTGTGTGTGTATGTATGTACGTATGTATGTTTGTATGTATGCATGCATGTATTTATGTATGTATGTATGTGTTTGTGTATGTGTGTATTATGTATGTGTGTATGTATGCATGTATGTATGTATGTATGTACGTATGTATGTATGTTTGTATGCATGCATGTATGTATGTGTGTGTGTTTGTGTATGTGTGTATTATGTATGTGTGTATTCGTGTGTTTGTATGTTTGCATGTGTGTATGTGTGTATTATGTATGTGTGTATGTGTGTCTGTGTATGTATGCATGTGTGTATTTGTGTGTTTGTATGTATGCATGCATGTATGTATGTATGTATGTATGCATGCATGTATGTATGTGTGTGTGTGTTTGTGTAAAGGTTAGGTTAGGTTAGGTTAGGTTAGGTTAGGTTAGGTTAGGTTAGGTTAGGTTAGGTTCGGTTAGGTGAGGTTAGGTTAGGTTAGGTTAGGTTAGGTTAGGTTAGGTTAGGTTAGGTTAGGTTAGGTACGTATGTATGTTTGTATGTATGCATGCATGTATGTATGTATGTATGCATGTGTGTATTATGTATGTGTGTATGTATGTATGTATGCATGCATGTATGTATGTGTGTGTGTGTGTTTGTGTATGTGTGTATTATGTATGTGTGTATGTATGCATGTATTTTTGTATGTATGTACGTATGTATGTATGTTTGTATGCATGCATGTATGTATGTGTGTGTGTTTGTGTATGTGTGTATTATGTATGTGTGTATTCGTGTGTTTGTATGTTTGCATGTGTGTATGTGTGTATTATGTATGTGTGTATGTGTGTCTGTGTATGTATGCATGTGTGTATTTGTGTGTTTGTATGTATGCATGCATGTATGTATGTATGTATGTATGCATGCATGTATGTATGTGTGTGTGTGTTTGTGTATAGGTTAGGTTAGGTTAGGTTAGGTTAGGTTAGGTTAGGTTAGGTTAGGTTAGGTTAGGTTCGGTTAGGTTAGGTTAGGTAAGGTTAGGTTAGGTTAGGTTAGGTTAGGTTAGGTTAGGTTAGGTACGTATGTATGTTTGTATGTATGCATGCATGTATGTATGTATGTATGCATGTGTGTATTATGTATGTGTGTATGTATGTATGTGTGTATGTATGCATGTGTGTATGCATGCATGTATGTATGTTTGTATGTATGTGTGTGTGTTTGTGTATGTGTGTATTATGTATGTGTGTATTCGTGTGTTTGTATGTTTGCATGTGTGTATGTGTGTATTATGTATGTGTGTATGTGTGTGTGTATGTATGCATGTGTGTATTTGTGTGTTTGTATGTATGCATGCATGTATGTATGTATGTATGTGTGTGTGTTTGTGTATGTGTGTATTTGTGTGGGTGTGTGTGTGTATGTGTGTATTATGTATGTGTGTTTGTGTGTGTTTGTATGTTTGCATGTGTGTATTTGTGTGTGTGTATGTATGTACGTATGTATGTTTGTATGTATGCATGCATGTATGTATGTATGTATGTGTGTGTGTTTGTGTATGTGTGTATTTGTGTGGGTGTGTGTGTGTGTGTATGTGTGTATTATGTATGTGTGTTTGTGTGTGTTTGTATGTTTGCATGTGTGTATTTGTGTGTGTGTATGTATGTACGTATGTATGTTTGTATGTATGCATGCATGTATGTATGCATGTATGTATGTATGTGTGTATTCTTGTGTTTGTATGTTTGCATGCGTGTATGTGTGTATTATGTATGTGTGTATGTGTGTATGTGTATGCATGTATGTATGTATGTATGTATGTACGTATGTATGTATGTTTGTATGCATGCATGTATGTATGTGTGTGTGTTTGTGTATGTGTGAATTATGTATGTGTGTATTCGTGTGTTTGTATGTTTGCATGTGTGTATGTGTGTATTATGTATGTGTGTATGTGTGTGTGTGTATGCATGTATGTATGTATGTATGTATGTATGTATCTGTGTGTGTTTGTGTATGTGTGTATTATGTATGTGTGTATTTGTGTGTGTGTATGTATGCACGTGTGTATGCATGCATGTATGTATGTATGTATGTATGTATGTGTGTGTGTTCGTGTATGTGTGTATTATGTATGTTTGTATTTGTGTGTGTGAATGTATGCATTTGTATATGTGTGTATTATGTATGTGTGTATGTGTGTATGTGTATGCTTGTATGTATGTATGTATGTATGCATGCATGTATGTATGTGTGTGTGTTTCTGTATAGGTTAGGTTAGGTTAGGTTAGGTTAGGTTCGGTTAGGTTAGGTTAGGTTAGGTTAGGTTAGGTTAGGTAAGGTTAGGTTAGGTTAGGTTAGGTTAGGTACGTATGTATGTTTGTATGTATGCATGCATGTATGTATGTATGTATGCATGTGTGTATTATGTATGTGTGTATGTATGTATGTATGCATGCATGTATGTATGTGTGTGTGTTTCTGTATGTGTGTATTATGTATGTGTGTATTCGTGTGTTTGTATGTTTGCATGTGTGTATGTGTGTATTATGTATGTGTGTATGTGTGTGTGTGTATGCATGTATGTATGTGTGTACGTATGTATGTTTGTATGTATGCATGCATGTATGCATGTATGTATGTATGTATGTATGTGTGTGTGTTTGTGTATGTGTGTTTTTGTGTGGGTGTGTGTGTTTGTATGTGTGTATTATGTATGTGTGTTTGTGTGTGTTTGTATGTTTGCATGTGTGTATTTGTGTGTGTATGTATGTACGTATGTATGTTTGTATGTTTGCATGCATGTATGTATGTATGTTTGTATGTGTGTGTGTTTGTGTATGTGTGTATTTGTGTGGGTGTGTGTGTGTGTATGTGTGTATTATGTATGTGTAATTGTGTGTGTTTGTATGTTTGCATGTGTGTATTTGTGTGTGTGTATGTATGTACGTATGTATGTTTGTATGTATGCATGCATGTATGTATGTATGTATGTATGTGTTTGTGTATGTGTGTATTATGTATGTGTGTATGTATGCATGTATGTATGTATGTATGTACGTTTGTATGTATGTTTGTATGCATGCATGTATGTATGTGTGTGTGTTTGTGTATGTGTGTATTATGTATGTGTGTATTCGTGTGTTTGTATGTTTGCACGTGTGTATGTGTGTATTATGTATGTGTGTGTGTGTATGCATGTATGTATGTGTGCGTATGTATGTTTGTATGTATGCATGCATGTTTGCATGCATGTATGCATGTATGTATGTGTGTGTGTTTCTGTATGTGTGTATTATGTATGTGTGTATTCGTGTGTTTGTATGTATGTATGTACGTATGTATGTATGTTTGTATGCATGCATGTATGTATGTGTGTGTGTTTGTGTATGTGTGTATTATGTATGTGTGTATTCGTGTGTTTGTATGTTTGCATGTGTGTATGTGTGTATTATGTATGTAGGTATGTGTGTGTGTGTATGCATGTATGTATGTATGTATGTATGTATGTATCTGTGTGTGTTTGTGTATGTGTGTATTATGTATGTGTGTATTTGTGTGTGTGTATGTATGCACGTGTGTATGCATGCATGTATGTATGTATGTATGTATGTGTGTGTTTTCGTGTATGTGTGTATTATGTATGTGTGTATTTGTGTGTGTGTATGTATGCATTTGTATATGTGTGTATTATGTATGTGTGTATGTGTGTATGTGTATGCATGTATGTATGTATGTATGTATGCATGCATGTATGTATGTGTGTGTGTTTGTGTATAGGTTAGGTTAGGTTAGGTTAGGTTAGGTTCGGTGAGGTTAGGTTAGGTTAGGTTAGGTTAGGTTAGGTAAGGTAAGGTTATGTTAGGTTAGGTTAGGTACGTATGTATGTTTGTATGTATGCATGCATGTATGTATGTATGTATGCATGTGTGTATTATGTATGTGTGTATGTATGAATGTATGCATGCATGTATGTATGTGTGTGTGTTTCTGTATGTGTGTATTATGTATGTGTGTATTCGTGTGTTTGTATGTTTGCATGTGTGTATGTGTGTATTATGTATGTGTGTATGTGTGTGTGTGTGAATGCATGTATGAATGTGTGTACGTGTGTGTGTTTATGCATGTATGTATGTATGTACGTATGTATGTGTGTATTCTTGTGTTTGTATGTTTGCATGCGTGTATGTGTGTATTATGTATGTGTGTATGTGTGTATGTGTATGCATGTATGTATGTTTGTATGTATGTACGTATGTATGTATGTTTGTATGCATGCATGTAAGTATGTGTGTGTGTTTGTGTATGTGTGTATTATGTATGTGTGTATTCGTGTGTTTGTATGTTTGCATGTGTGTATGTGTGTATTATGTATGTGTGTATGTGTGTGTGTGTATGCATGTATGTATGTATGTATGTATGTATGTATCTGTGTGTGTTTGTGTATGTGTGTATTATGTATGTGTGTATTTGTGTGTGTGTATGTTTGTGTGTATGTGTATGCATGTATGTATGTATGTATGTATGTACGTATATATGTATGTTTGTATGCATGTATGTATGTGTGTGTGTGTGTTTGTGTATGTGTGTATTATGTATGTGTGTATTCGTGTGTTTGTATGTTTGCACGTGTGTATGTGTGTATTATGTATGTGTGTATGTGTGTGTGTGTATGCATGTATGTATGTGTGTACGTATGTATGTTTGTATGTATGCATGCATGTTTGCATGCATGTATGTATGTATGTATGTGTGTGTGTTTGTGTATGTGTGTATTTGTGTGGGTGTGTGTGTGTGTATGTGTGTATTATGTATGTGTGTTTGTGTGTGTTTGTATGTTTGCATGTGTGTATTTGTGTGTGTGTATGTATGTACGTATGTATGTTTGTATGTATGCATGCATGTATTTATGTATGTATGTATGTGTTTGTGTATGTGTGTATTATGTATGTGTGTATGTATGCATGTATGTATGTATGTATGTACGTATGTATGTATGTTTGTATGCATGCATGTATGTATGTGTGTGTGTTTGTGTATGTGTGTATTATGTATGTGTGTATTCGTGTGTTTGTATGTTTGCATGTGTGTATGTGTGTATTATGTATGTGTGTATGTGTGTCTGTGTATGTATGCATGTGTGTATTTGTGTGTTTGTATGTATGCATGCATGTATGTATGTGTGTGTGTGTTTGTGTATAGGTTAGGTTAGGTTAGGTTAGTTTAGGTTAGGTTAGGTTCGGTTAGGTTAGGTTAGGTTAGGTTAGGTTAGGTTAGGTTAGGTTAGGTTAGGTTAGGTACGTATGTATGTTTGTATGTATGCATGCATGTATGTATGTATGTATGCATGTGTGTATTATGTATGTGTGTATGTATGTATGTGTGTATGTATGCATGTGTGTATGCATGCATGTATGTATGTTTGTATGTATGTGTGTGTGTTTGTGTATGTGTGTATTATGTATGTGTAAATTCGTGTGTTTGTATGTTTGCATGTGTGTATGTGTGTATTATGTATGTGTGTATGTGTGTGTGTATGTATGCATGTGTGTATTTGTGTGTTTGTATGTATGCATGCATGTATGTATGTATGTATGTGTGTGTGTTTGTGTATGTGTGTATTTGTGTGGGTGTGTGTGTGTATGTGTGTATTATGTATGTGTGTTTGTGTGTGTTTGTATGTTTGCATGTGTGTATTTGTGTGTGTGTATGTATGTACGTATGTATGTTTGTATGTATGCATGCATGTATGTATGTATGTATGTGTGTGTGTTTGTGTAAGTGTGTATTTGTGTGGGTGTGTGTGTGTGTATGTGTGTATTATGTATGTGTGTTTGTGTGTGTTTGTATGTTTGCATGTGTGTATTTGTGTGTGTGTATGTATGTACGTATGTATGTTTGTATGTATGCATGCATGTATGTATGCATGTATGTATGTATGTGTGTATTCTTGTGTTTGTATGTTTGCATGCGTGTATGTGTGTATTATGTATGTGTGTATGTGTGTATGTGTATGCATGTATGTATGTATGTATGTATGTACGTATGTATGTATGTTTGTATGCATGCATGTATGGATGTGTGTGTGTTTGTGTATGTGTGAATTATGTATGTGTGTATTCGTGTGTTTGTATGTTTGCATGTGTGTATGTGTGTATTATGTATGTGTGTATGTGTGTGTGTGTATGCATGTATGTATGTATGTATGTATGTATGTATCTGTGTGTGTTTGTGTATGTGTGTATTATGTATGTGTGTATTATGTATGTGTGTATTATGTATGTGTGTATGTATGTATGTGTGTATGTATGCATGTGTGTATGCATGCATGTATGTATGTTTGTATGTATGTGTGTGTGTTTGTGTATGTGTGTATTATGTATGTGTGTATTCGTGTGTTTGTATGTTTGCATGTGTGTATGTGTGTATTATGTATGTGTGTATGTGTGTGTGTATGTATGCATGTGTGTATTTGTGTGTTTGTATGTATGCATGCATGTATGTATGTATGTATGTGTGTGTGTTTGTGTATGTGTGTATTTGTGTGGGTGTGTGTGTGTATGTGTGTATTATGTATGTGTGTTTGTGTGTGTTTGTATGTTTGCATGTGTGTATTTGTGTGTGTGTATGTATGTACGTATGTATGTTTGTATGTATGCATGCATGTATGTATGTATGTATGTGTGTGTGTTTGTGTATGTGTGTATTTGTGTGGGTGTGTGTGTGTGTATGTGTGTATTATGTATGTGTGTTTGTGTGTGTTTGTATGTTTGCATGTGTGTATTTGTGTGTGTGTATGTATGTACGTATGTATGTTTGTATGTATGCATGCATGTATGTATGCATGTATGTATGTATGTGTGTATTCTTGTGTTTGTATGTTTGCATGCGTGTATGTGTGTATTATGTATGTTTGTATGTGTGTATGTGTATGCATGTATGTATGTATGTATGTATGTACGTATGTATGTATGTTTGTATGCATGCATGTATGTATGTGTGTGTGTTTGTGTATGTGTGAATTATGTATGTGTGTATTCGTGTGTTTGTATGTTTGCATGTGTGTATGTGTGTATTATGTATGTGTGTATGTGTGTGTGTGTATGCATGTATGTATGTATGTATGTATGTATGTATCTGTGTGTGTTTGTGTATGTGTGTATTATGTATGTGTGTATTTGTGTGTGTGTATGTTTGTGTGTATGTGTATGCATGTATGTATGTATGTATGTATGTACGTATGTATGTATGTTTGTATGCATGTATGTATGTGTGTGTGTGTGTTTGTGTATGTGTGTATTATGTATGTGTGTATTCGTGTGTTTGTATGTTTGCACGTGTGTATGTGTGTATTATTTTTGTGTGTATGTGTGTGTGTGTGTATGCATGTATGTATGTGTGTACGTATGTATGTTTGTATGTATGCATGCATGTTTGCATGCATGTATGTATGTATGTATGTGTGTGTGTTTGTGTATGTGTGTATTTGTGTGGGTGTGTGTGTGTGTATGTGTGTATTATGTATGTGTGTTTGTGTGTGTTTGTATGTTTGCATGTGTGTATTTGTGTGTGTGTATGTATGTACGTATGTATGTTTGTATGTATGCATGCATGTATGTATGTATGTATGTATGTGTTTGTGTATGTGTGTATTATGTATGTGTGTATGTATGCATGTATTTTTGTATGTATGTACGTATGTATGTATGTTTGTATGCATGCATGTATGTATGTGTGTGTGTTTGTGTATGTGTGTATTATGTATGTGTGTATTGGTGTGTTTGTATGTTTGCATGTGTGTATGTGTGTATTATGTATGTGTGTATGTGTGTCTGTGTATGTATGCATGTGTGTATTTGTGTGTTTGTATGTATGCATGCATGTATGTATGTATGTATGTATGCATGCATGTATGTATGTGTGTGTGTGTTTGTGTATAGGTTAGGTTAGGTTAGGTTAGGTTAGGTTAGGTTAGGTTAGGTTAGGTTCGGTTAGGTTAGGTTAGGTTAGGTTAGGTTAGGTTAGGTTAGGTTAGGTTAGGTACGTATGTATGTTTGTATGTATGCATGCATGTATGTATGTATGAATGCATGTGTGTATTATGTATGTGTGTATGTATGTATGTGTGTATGTATGCATGTGTGTATGCATGCATGTATGTATGTTTGTATGTATGTGTGTGTGTTTGTGTATGTGTGTATTATGTATGTGTGTATTCGTGTGTTTGTATGTTTGCATGTGTGTATGTGTGTATTATGTATGTGTGTATGTGTGTGTGTATGTATGCATGTGTGTATTTGTGTGTTTGTATGTATGCATGCATGTATGTATGTATGTATGTGTGTGTGTTTGTGTATGTGTGTATTATGTATGTGTGTATGTATGCATGTATGTATGTATGTATGTACGTATGTATGTATGTTTGTATGCATGCATGTATGTATGTGTGTGTGTTTGTGTATGTGTGTATTATGTATGTGTGTATTCGTGTGTTTGTATGTTTGCATGTGTGTATGTGTGTCTGTGTATGTATGCATGTGTGTATTTGTGTGTTTGTATGTATGCATGCATGTATGTATGTATGTATGTATGCATGCATGTATGTATGTGTGTGTGTGTTTGTGTATAGGTTAGGTTAGGTTAGGTTAGGTTAGGTTAGGTTAGGTTAGGTTAGGTTAGGTTAGGTTCGGTTAGGTTAGGTTAGGTTAGGTTAGGTTAGATTAGGTTAGGTTAGGTTAGGTACGTATGTATGTTTGTATGTATGCATGCATGTATGTATGTATGTATGCATGTGTGTATTATGTATGTGTGTATGTATGTATGTATGCATGCATGTATGTATGTGTGTGTGTGTGTTTGTGTATGTGTGTATTATGTATGTGTGTATTCGTGTGTTTGTATGATTGCACGTGTGTATGTGTGTATTATGTATGTGTGTATGTGTGTGTCTGTATGCATGTATGTATGTGTGTACGTATGTATGTTTGTATGTATGCATGCATGTTTGCATGCATGTATGTATGTACGTATGTGTGTGTGTTTGTGTATGTGTGTATTTGTGTAGGTGTGTGTGTGTGTATGTGTGTATTATGTATGTGTGTTTGTGTGTGTTTGTATGTTTGCATGTGTGTATTTGTGTGTGTGTATGTATGTACGTATGTATGTTTGTATGTATGCATGCATTTACGTATGTGTGTGTGTGTTTGTGTATGTGTGTATTTGTGTGGGTGTGTGTGTGTATGTGTGTATTATGTATGTGTGTTTGTGTGTGTTTGTTTGTTTGCATGTGTGTATTTGTGTGTGTGTATGTATGTACGTATGTATGTTTGTATGTATGCATGCATGTATGTATGTATGTATGTATGTGTTTGTGTATGTGTGTATTATGTATGTGTGTATGTATGCATGTGTGTATGCATGCATGTATGTATGTATGTATTTATGTGTGTGTGTGTATGCATGTATGTATGTATGTTTGTATGTATGCATGCATTTACGTATGTGTGTGTGTTTGTGTATGTGTGTATTATGTATGTGTGTATTCTTGTGTTTGTATGTTTGCATGTGTGTATGTGTGTATTATGTATGTGTGTATGTGTGTATGTGTGTATGTGTATGCATGTATGTATGTTTGTATGTATGTACGTATGTATGTATGTTTGTATGCATGCATGTATGTATGTGTGTGTGTTTGTGTATGTGTGTATTATGTATGTGTGTATTCGTGTGTTTGTACGTTTGCATGTGTGTATGTGTGTATTATATATGTGTGTATGTGTGTGTGTATGTTTGCATGTGTGTATTTGTGTGTTTGTATGTATGCATGCATGTATGTATGTATGTATGTATGCATGCATGTTTGCATGCATGTATGTATGTATGTATGTGTGTGTGTTTGTGTATGTGTGTATTTGTGTGGGTGTGTGTGTGTATGTGTGTATTATGTATGTGTGTTTGTGTGTGTTTGTATTTTTGCATGTGTGTATTTGTGTGTGTGTGTATGTATGTACGTATGTATGTTTGTATGTATGCATGCATGTATGTATGTATGTTTGTGTGTGTGTTTGTGTATGTGTGTATTTGTGTGGGTGTGTGTGTGTGTATGTGTGTATTATGTATGTGTGTTTGTGTGTGTTTGTTTGTTTGCATGTGTGTATTTGTGTGTGTGTATGTATGTACGTATGTATGTTTGTATGTATGCATGCATGTATGTATGTATGTATGTATGTGTTTGTGTATGTGTGTATTATGTATGTGTGTATGTATGCATGTGTGTATGCATGCATGTATGTATGTATGTATTTATGTGTGTGTGTGTATGCATGTATGTATGTATGTTTGTATGTATGCATGCATTTACGTATGTGTGTGTGTTTGTGTATGTGTGTATTATGTATGTGTGTATTCTTGTGTTTGTATGTTTGCATGTGTGTATGTGTGTATTATGTATGTGTGTATGTGTGTATGTGTGTATGTGTATGCATGTATGTATGTTTGTATGTATGTCCGTATGTATGTATGTTTGTATGCATGCATGTATGTATGTGTGTGTGTTTGTGTATGTGTGTATTATGTATGTGTGTATTCGTGTGTTTGTACGTTTGCATGTGTGTATGTGTGTATTATATATGTGTGTATGTGTGTGTGTATGTATGCATGTGTGTATTTGTGTGTTTGTATGTATGCATGCATGTATGTATGTATGTATGTATGCATGCATGTTTGCATGCATGTATGTATGTATGTATGTGTGTGTGTTTGTGTATGTGTGTATTTGTGTGGGTGTGTGTGTGTGTATGTGTGTATTATGTATGTGTGTTTGTGTGTGTTTGTATTTTCTCATGTGTGTATTTGTGTGTGTGTGTATGTATGTACGTATGTATGTTTGTATGTATGCATGCATGTATGTATGTATGTTTGTGTGTGTGTTTGTGTATGTGTGTATTTGTGTGGGTGTGTGTGTGTGTATGTGTGTATTATGTATGTGTGTTTGTGTGTGTTTTTTTATGTTTGCATGTGTGTATTTGTGTGTGTGTATGTATGTACGTATGTATGTTTGTATGTATGCATGCATGTATGTATGTATGTATGTATGTGTTTGTGTATGTGTGTATTATGTATGTGTGTATGTATGCATGTGTGTATGCATGCATGTATGTATGTATGTATGTATGTGTGTGTGTGTATGCATGTATGTATGTATGTTTGTATGTATGCATGCATTTACGTATGTGTGTGTGTGTTTGTGTATGTGTGTATTATGTATGTGTGTATTCTTGTGTTTGTATGTTTGCATGTGTGTATGTGTGTATGTGTGTGTGTTTATGCATGTATGTATGTATGTACGTATGTATGTTTGTATGTATGCATGCATGTATGTATGCATGTATGTATGTATGTGTGTATTCTTGTGTTTGTATGTTTGCATGCGTGTATGTGTGTATTATGTATGTGTGTATGTGTGTATGTGTGTATGTGTATGCATGTATTTATGTATGTATGTATGTACGTATGTATGTATGTTTGTATGCATGCATGTATGTATGTGTGTGTGTTTGTGTATGTGTGTATTATGTATGTGTGTATTTGTGTGTGTGTATGTATGCATTTGTATGTGTGTGTATTATGTATGTGTGTATGTGTGTATGTGTATGCATGTATGTATGTATGTATGTATGCATGCATGTATGTATGTGTGTGTGTTTGTGTATAGGTTAGGTTAGTTTAGGTTAGGTTAGGTTCGGTTAGGTTAGGTTAGGTTAGGTTAGGTTATGTTAGGTAAGGTTAGGTTAGGTTAGGTTAGGTTAGGTTAGGTACGTATGTATGTTTGTATGTATGCATGCATGTATGTATGTATGTATGCATGTGTGTATTATGTATGTGTGTATGTATGTATGTATGCATGCATGTATGTATGTGTGTGTGTTTCTGTATGTGTGTATTATGTATGTGTGTATTCGTGTGTTTGTATGTTTGCATGTGTGTATTATGTATGTGTGTATGTGTGTGTGTGTATGCATGTATGTTTGTGTGTACGTATGTATGTTTGTATGTATGCATGCATGTATGCATGTATGTAAGTATGTATGTATGTGTGTGTGTTTGTGTATGTGTGTATTTGTGTGGGTGTGTGTGTGTGTATGTGTGTATTATGTATGTGTGTTTGTGTGTGTTTGTATGTGTGTATGTATGTACGTATGTATATTTGTATGTTTGCATGCATGTATGTATGTATGTATGTGTGTGTGTTTGTGTATGTGTGTATTTGTGTGGGTGTGTGTGTGTGTATGTGTGTATTATGTATGTGTGTTTGTGTGTGTTTGTATGTTTGCATGTGTGTATTTGTGTGTGTGTATGTATGTACGTATGTATGTTTGTATGTTTGCATGCATGTATGTATGTATGTATGTATGTGTTTGTGTATGTGTGTATTATGTATGTATGCATGTGTATATTCATGCATGTATGTATGTTTGTATGTATGTGTGTGTGTGTATGCATGTATGTATGTATGTTTGTATGTATGCATGCATTTACGTATGTGTGTGTGTGTTTGTGTATAAGTGTATTATGTATGTGTGTATTCTTGTGTTTGTATGTTTGCATGTGTGTATGTGTGTATGTGTGTGTGTTTATGCATGTATGTATGTATGTACGTATGTATGTGTGTATTCTTGTGTTTGTATGTTTGCATGCGTGTATGTGTGTATTATGTATGTGTGTATGTGTGTATGTGTATGCATGTATGTATGTATGTATGTATGTACGTATGTATGTATGTTTGTATGCATGCATGTAAGTATGTGTGTGTGTTTGTGTATGTGTGTATTATGTATGTGTGTATTCATGTGTTTGTATGTTTGCATGTGTGTATGTGTGTATTATGTATGTGTGTATGTGTGTGTGTGTATGCATGTATGTATGTATGTATGTATGTATGTATCTGTGTGTGTTTGTGTATGTGTGTATTATGTATGTGTGTATTTGTGTGTGTGTATGTGTGTGTGTATGTGTATGCATGTATGTATGTATGTATGTATGTACGTATGTATGTATGTTTGTATGCATGTATGTATGTGTGTGTGTGTTTGTGTATGTGTGTATTATGTATGTGTGTATTCGTGTGTTTGTATGTTTGCACTTGTGTATGTGTGTATTATGTATGTGTGTATGTGTGTGTGTGTTTGCATGTATGTATGTGTGTACGTATGTATGTTTGTATGTATGCATGCATGTTTGCATGCATGTATGGATGTATGTATGTGTGTGTGTTTGTGTATGTGTGTATTTGTGTGGGTGTGTGTGTGAGTATGTGTGTATTATGTATGTGTGTTTGTGTGTGTTTGTATGTTTGCATGTGTGTATTTGTGTGTGTGTATGTATGTACGTATGTATGTTTGTATGTATGCATGCATTTACGTATGTGTGTGTGTGTTTGTGTATGTGTGTATTTGTGTGGGTGTGTGTGTGTATGTGTGTATTATGTATGTGTGTTTGTGTGTGTTTGTATGTTTGCATGTGTGTATTTGTGTGTGTGTATGTATGTACGTATGTATGTTTGTATGTATGCATGCATGTATGTATGTATGTATGTGTGTGTGTTTGTGTATGTGTGTATTTGTGTGGGTGTGTGTGTGTGTGTATGTGTGTATTATGTATGTGTGTTTGTGTGTGTTTGTATGTTTGCATGTGTGTATTTGTGTGTGTGTATGTATGTACGTATGTATGTTTGTATGTATGCATGCATGTATGTATGCATGTATGTATGTATGTGTGTATTCTTGTGTTTGTATGTTTGCATGCGTGTATGTGTGTATTATGTATGTGTGTATGTGTGTATGTGTATGCATGTATGTATGTATGTATGTATGTACGTATGTATGTATGTATGTATCTGTGTGTGTTTGTGTATGTGTGTATTATGTATGTGTGTATTATGTATGTGTGTATTATGTATGTGTGTATGTATGTATGTGTGTATGTATGCATGTGTGTATGCATGCATGTATGTATGTTTGTATGTATGTGTGTGTGTTTGTGTATGTGTGTATTATGTATGTGTGTATTCGTGTGTTTGTATGTTTGCATGTGTGTATTTGTGTGTGTGTATGTATGTACGTATGTATGTTTGTATGTATGCATGCATGTATGTATGTATGTATGTGTATGTGTTTGTGTATGTGTGTATTTGTGTGGGTGTGTGTGTGTATGTGTGTATTATGTATGTGTGTTTGTGTGTGTTTGTATGTTTGCATGTGTGTATTTGTGTGTGTGTATGTATGTACGTATGAATGTTTGTATGTATGCATGCATGTATGTATGCATGTATGTATGTATGTGTGTATTCTTGTGTTTGTATGTTTGCATGCGTGTATGTGTGTATTATGTATGTGTGTATGTGTGTATGTGTATGCATGTATGTATGTATGTATGTATGTACGTATGTATGTATGTTTGTATGCATGCATGTATGTATGTGTGTGTTTGTGTATGTGTGAATTATGTATGTGTGTATTCGTGTGTTTGTATGTTTGCATGTGTGTATTATGTATGTGTGTATGTGTGTGTGTGTATGCATGTATGTATGTATGTATGTATGTATGTATCTGTGTGTGTTTGTGTATGTGTGTATTATGTATGTGTGTATTTGTGTGTGTGTATGTTTGTGTGTATGTGTATGCATGTATGTATGTATGTATGTATGTACGTATGTATGTATGTTTGTATGCATGTATGTATGTGTGTGTGTGTGTTTGTGTATGTGTGTATTATGTATGTGTGTATTCGTGTGTTTGTATGTTTGCACGTGTGTATGTGTGTATTATTTTTGTGTGTATGTGTGTGTGTGTATGCATGTATGTATGTGTGTACGTATGTATGTTTGTATGTATGCATGCATGTTTGCATGCATGTATGTATGTATGTATGTGTGTGTGTTTGTGTATGTGTGTATTTGTGTGGGTGTGTGTGTGTATGTGTGTATTATGTATGTGTGTTTGTGTGTGTTTGTATGTTTGCATGTGTGTATTTGTGTGTGTGTATGTATGTACGTATGTATGTTTGTATGTATGCATGCATGTATGTATGTATGTATGTATGTGTTTGTGTATGTGTGTATTATGTATGTGTGTATGTATGCATGTATTTTTGTATGTATGTACGTATGTATGTATGTTTGTATGCATGCATGTATGTATGTGTGTGTGTTTGTGTATGTGTGTATTATGTATGTGTGTATTCGTGTGTTTGTATGTTTGCATGTGTGTATGTGTGTATTATGTTTGTGTGTATGTGTGTGTGTGTATGCATGTATGTATGTATGTATGTATGTATGTATCTGTGTGTGTTTGTGTATGTGTGTATTATGTATGTGTGTATTTGTGTGTGTGTATGTATGCACGTGTGTATGCATGCATGTATGTATGTATGTATGTATGTGTGTGTGTTCGTGTATTTGTGTATTATGTATGTGTGTATTTGTGTGTGTGTATGTATGCATTTGTATATGTGTGTATTATGTATGTGTGTATGTGTGTATGTGTATGCATGTATGTATGTATGTATGTATGCATGCATGTATGTATGTGTGTGTGTTTGTGTATAGGTTAGGTTAGTTTAGGTTAGGTTAGGTTCGGTTAGGTTAGGTTAGGTTAGGTTAGGTTAGGTTAGGTTAGGTAAGGTTAGGTTAGGTTAGGTTAGGTTAGGTTAGGTACGTATGTATGTTTGTATGTATGCATGCATGTATGTATGTATGTATGCATGTGTGTATTATGTATGTGTGTATGTATGTATGTATGCATGCATGTATGTATGTGTGTGTGTTTCTGTATGTGTGTATTATGTATGTGTGTATTCGTGTGTTTGTATGTTTGCATGTGTGTATTATGTATGTGTGTATGTGTGTGTGTGTATGCATGTATGTTTGTGTGTACGTATGTATGTTTGTATGTATGCATGCATGTATGCATGTATGTAAGTATGTATGTATGTGTGTGTGTTTGTGTATGTGTGTATTTGTGTGGGTGTGTGTGTGTGTATGTGTGTATTATGTATGTGTGTTTGTGTGTGTTTGTATGTGTGTATGTATGTACGTATGTATGTTTGTATGTTTGCATGCATGTATGTATGTATGTATGTGTGTGTGTTTGTGTATGTGTGTATTTGTGTGGGTGTGTGTGTGTGTATGTGTGTATTATGTATGTGTGTTTGTGTGTGTTTGTATGTTTGCATGTGTGTATTTGTGTGTGTGTATGTATGTACGTATGTATGTTTGTATGTATGCATGCATGTATGTATGTATGTATGTATGTGTTTGTGTATGTGTGTATTATGTATGTGTGTATGTATGCATGTGTGTATGCATGCATGTATGTATGTTTGTATGTATGTGTGTGTGTGTATGCATGTATGTATGTATGTTTGTATGTATGCATGCATTTACGTATGTGTGTGTGTGTTTGTGTATAAGTGTATTATGTATGTGTGTATTCTTGTGTTTGTATGTTTGCATGTGTGTATGTGTGTATGTGTGTGTGTTTATGCATGTATGTATGTATGTACGTATGTATGTGTGTATTCTTGTGTTTGTATGTTTGCATGCGTGTATGTGTGTATTATGTATGTGTGTATGTGTGTATGTGTATGCATGTATGTATGTATGTATGTATGTACGTATGTATGTATGTTTGTATGCATGCATGTAAGTATGTGTGTGTGTTTGTGTATGTGTGTATTATGTATGTGTGTATTCGTGTGTTTGTATGTTTGCATGTGTGTATGTGTGTATTATGTATGTGTGTATTTGTGTAGGTGTGTGTGTGTGTATGTGTGTATTATGTATGTGTGTTTGTGTGTGTTTGTATGTTTGCATGTGTGTATTTGTGTGTGTGTATGTATGTACGTATGTATGTTTGTATGTATGCATGCATTTACGTATGTGTGTGTGTGTTTGTGTATGTGTGTATTTGTGTGGGTGTGTGTGTGTATGTGTGTATTATGTATGTGTGTTTGTGTGTGTTTGTTTGTTTGCATGTGTGTATTTGTGTGTGTGTATGTATGTACGTATGTATGTTTGTATGTATGCATGCATGTATGTATGTATGTATGTATGTGTTTGTGTATGTGTGTATTATGTATGTGTGTATGTATGCATGTGTGTATGCATGCATGTATGTATGTATGTATTTATGTGTGTGTGTGTATGCATGTATGTATGTATGTTTGTATGTATGCATGCATTTACGTATGTGTGTGTGTTTGTGTATGTGTGTATTATGTATGTGTGTATTCTTGTGTTTGTATGTTTGCATGTGTGTATGTGTGTATTATGTATGTGTGTATGTGTGTATGTGTGTATGTGTATGCATGTATGTATGTTTGTATGTATGAACGTATGTATGTATGTTTGTATGCATGCATGTATGTATGTGTGTGTGTTTGTGTATGTGTGTATTATGTATGTGTGTATTCGTGTGTTTGTACGTTTGCATGTGTGTATGTGTGTATTATATATGTGTGTATGTGTGTGTGTATGTATGCATGTGTGTATTTGTGTGTTTGTATGTATGCATGCATGTATGTATGTATGTATGTATGCATGCATGTTTGCATGCATGTATGTATGTATGTATGTGTGTGTGTTTGTGTATGTGTGTATTTGCGTGGGTGTGTGTGTGTGTATGTGTGTATTATGTATGTGTGTTTGTGTGTGTTTGTATTTTTGCATGTGTGTATTTGTGTGTGTGTGTATGTATGTACGTATGTATGTTTGTATGTATGCATGCATGTATGTATGTATGTTTGTGTGTGTGTTTGTGTATGTGTGTATTTGTGTGGGTGTGTGTGTGTGTATGTGTGTATTATGTATGTGTGTTTGTGTGTGTTTGTTTGTTTGCATGTGTGTATTTGTGTGTGTGTATGTATGTACGTATGTATGTTTGTATGTATGCATGCATGTATGTATGTATGTATGTATGTGTTTGTGTATGTGTGTATTATGTATGTGTGTATGTATGCATGTGTGTATGCATGCATGTATGTATGTATGTATTTATGTGTGTGTGTGTATGCATGTATGTATGTATGTTTGTATGTATGCATGCATTTACGTATGTGTGTGTGTTTGTGTATGTGTGTATTATGTATGTGTGTATTCTTGTGTTTGTATGTTTGCATGTGTGTATGTGTGTATTATGTATGTGTGTATGTGTGTATGTGTGTATGTGTATGCATGTATGTATGTATGTATGTATGTACGTATGTATGTATGTTTGTATGCATGCATGTAAGTATGTGTGTGTGTTTGTGTATGTGTGTATTATGTATGTGTGTATTCGTGTGTTTGTATGTTTGCATGTGTGTATGTGTGTATTATGTATGTGTGTATGTGTGTGTGTGTATGCATGTATGTATGTATGTATGTATGTATGTATCTGTGTGTGTTTGTGTATGTCTGTATTATGTATGTGTGTATTTGTGTGTGTGTATGTTTGTGTGTATGTGTATGCATGTATGTATGTATGTATGTATGTACGTATGTATGTATGTTTGTATGCATGTATGTATGTGTGTGTGTGTTTGTGTATGTGTGTATTATGTATGTGTGTATTCGTGTGTTTGTATGTTTGCACGTGTGTATGTGTGTATTATGTATGTGTGTATGTGTGTGTGTGTTTGCATGTATGTATGTGTGTACGTATGTATGTTTGTATGTATGCATGCATGTTTGCATGCATGTATGTATGTATGTATGTGTGTGTGTTTGTGTATGTGTGTATTTGTGTGGGTGTGTGTGTGTATGTGTGTATTATGTATGTGTGTTTGTGTGTGTTTGTATGTTTGCATGTGTGTATTTGTGTGTGTGTGTATGTATGTACGTATGTATGTTTGTATGTATGCATGCATGTATGTATGTATGTATGTATGTGTTTGTGTATGTGTGTATTATGTATGTGTGTATGTATGCATGTATGTATGTATGTATGTACGTATGTATGTATGTTTGTATGCATGCATGTATGTATGTGTGTGTGTTTGTGTATGTGTGTATTATGTATGTGTGTATTCGTGTGTTTGTATGTTTGCATGTGTGTATGTGTGTATTATGTATGTGTGTATGTGTGTCTGTGTATGTATGCATGTGTGTATTTGTGTGTTTGTATGTATGCATGCATGTATGTATGTATGTATGTATGCATGCATGTATGTATGTGTGTGTGTGTGTTTGTGTATAGGTTAGGTTAGGTTAGGTTAGGTTAGGTTAGGTTAGGTTAGGTTAGGTTAGTAGCGCGCGGACAGTGGGAGCGAGTGGACGTGTCTGTGCGCGCTCTCTCGGCCGAGCACCGACGCCGGCTGTCTACACAGTCCAGAACCGCTACCGCTACTAGAAGCCAGGAGTCGCAACTAGGAGTCAGGAGGGGCCATTGGCACTTCACTGCGTCTGTGCCAGTAGTATCAGACGTATCTGAAGGAGTGTGGCACTTTAGGCTTTAGCGCTACAGGAATTCCTGTTAAGCCACAATGGTCTGTTTAAAATAAATAAATAAATAAATGAATGACAATGAGCAACGAAAAGCCACAGCAACAAATTATGGATCCAATAAACAGAATAAAAGTGGAAATGGACATGCTCGTGGAGTTTGTGTCAAACGCCAAAAACACGAAGGAAAACATTAAAACCCAAATTAGCCTAGTACGCAGATTAGTGACAAGCCTAGCCGAGGAAGAGCAGAAAAAGAATAAAATCAACAAAACTGCATCTAAAGCTTCCGACGCGAGCACGGCGACAGAGACGACAGAGAAAAACACTCAGACCGAGACCGAAGAGTGGAAGACCCAACGGAAACAGCAGCGGAAGCAAAAGTGGAAGCCCCAGAAGCCGCTACAGAAGCAACAGGAACAGGAGCAAGCGCAACAGGAAGAAAAACAGCAGCAGCGCCCACAGCCGTATCCATATCCACAGCCGCAGACGCAGCAGCAACGACAACAACAAAACAAGGTCCAGCAGAAAAAACCCAAACTGACTATACCGCGCCCAAAAACCGAAGCGATAACACTGAAGCGAAGCGAAAGTAATAACAACACGTACGCGGATATTCTCAAAAAAATAAGAACCACCGTAGACATCGCTGCAACTGGATGCCAGGTGGACCGCATCAGAAAAACCCGGAACGGTATGATCCTAATGGAACTGGAAAGGAACGGCGGCAACCCCACAACGCTAGCAGACGCCATTAAAACAGCACTAGGTGACGACACAACGGTCAGGAGATTAACGACGATGGTGAAGATAGAGGTGCGGGACCTGGATGAAGGAGAAGAGCGCCAAGATGTGATGGACGCCCTCAAACCAGTACTGGGAACGCTTACAGTCGAGGAGGCTGAAGTGGTCAGCCTATTCAACACTTACAACGGAACAAGAGTCGCAGTTGTAAAGATGGCAAGCGACAAAGCACGTACAATCCTAAAAAAAGGTAAGCTTCGCGTAGGATGGGTAAACTGCCGCGTACGACAGCACATAGAAGCGGTCCGCTGTTACAAGTGCCAGGAGTACGGACACTTGGCAGCCACCTGCAGCGGAAGTGACAGGTCCCAACTGTGTCGCCGATGTGGTAAAGGAGGCCACATAGCGGCCAAATGCGAGAACAGTCTGTGCTGCATTGTCTGCAAAGACCGCGGCACGGACACACAGCACATGGCAGGGACACCCAAGTGTCCTGCATACAAAACCGAACTGGAGAGACAGAGGAAGGGGAAGACACAAACATAATGGCTGCAAATGGAAAAATAAGAGTCCTCCAGGTAAACCTTAACCATTGCAGGGCTGCGCAGGACCTCCTCCTGCAGACCATCTATGAGAAAAAAATTGACATCACAATAATAAGCGAACAACATCGCCCATTAAATGGAGATTGGTTCGCCGACACAACCCAGCGCTCGGCGATCTACATCTCACGCGGAAGCGGGATAATCACAGAGGCAGGAACACCACAGGTAGGTGCAGTCTGGGTTCGGGTGCGGGGCGTGCGGTTCTACAGCTGTTACTGTTCGCCGAACGCCTCGGTCTCGGACTTCGTACTGTTTTTGCACGAATTGGAGGCGAGCGTCAGCAGGAGCACAGGACGAGTGGTCGTTGCCGGAGACTTCAATGCAAAGTCTACAGAGTGGGAATCACCTATCACCGATGAGCGCGGTCGCCTACTAGCTGACACAATGGCCAGACTAAACCTGCATGTCCTGAACACCGGAAGTGCAAATACCTTCGTCAGAGGAAGCACTGGCTCCATAGTCGACGTCGCTTTCGCGGACGAGGACACCATTGGCCGCATTACCAACTGGGAGGTGCTCAGCGACACAACACTAAGC
Organism: Arctopsyche grandis; assembly: GCF_051622035.1. Taxonomy (NCBI): domain Eukaryota; kingdom Metazoa; phylum Arthropoda; class Insecta; order Trichoptera; family Hydropsychidae; genus Arctopsyche; species Arctopsyche grandis. The sequence goes on from NW_027518569.1 coordinate 38,291, forward strand.
GACCACCAATACATCTCATACGAGCTAAGAGACACAAGAACGACCGATTCGACCCCGCATAAGACCGAGCCGACAAGGTGGGCCGTCGGCAAGCTAGACACTAAAACGTGCGAAGAGACGCTCAAGTTCGAGTGTGGCCGTATTCAAGATACCACAACTGGAACAGAACTTTGCAAAGAGACAACGGCAGCGATCACTCGGGCTTGCGAGGCCTCGATGCCGAAGAAGGGTGGAGTGGGACGGAAACCACAATATTGGTGGAACGACGAAATTGCAGAGCTGCGAAGAACCTGCACAAGAAAACGAAGAGAGCACTGTCGGACTGAACGAAGACACAGATCAGGCCACGAAGACGACCAAACGGCCATCGAAACCGCAAGCGAAGCCCACAAAGAAGCAAGAAGAGCAGTCACCTACGCAATCAGGAGGAGTAAAAAGTTGATGTGGGAACAACTCATAGCGACGGTGGACCTGGACCCATGGGGCCAAGCGTATCGTATGGTCCGTGGTAAGCTGTCCGGCCACCGCCAAATTCCCTTCTTAAACAGAGATGGAAATTTGGAAACGATAGTTTCACACCTTTTCCCTACACACAAAGAGACGACACCACAAGCGTGGATCATAGAGCCCGAAGACATCCCAGAGTTTACACTGGGTGAACTATACTCGGCAACAAAACGGCTGTCCACTGACAAATCACCTGGACCTGACGGAATACCGAATGAAATTCTCCGCATATCGGCTAAAGTCTGCCCGAAAACATTGCTGCGGACATTCAACAGCTGCCTCAAGAGCGGAGAATTCCCAAAAATATGGAAAAGGCAGAAACTCGTGCTCATACCCAAGGGCAACAAACCACCGGAGGAGCCGTCGTCATACCGGCCACTGTGCATGTTGGACGGATTGGGCAAACTCCTCGAGCGCCTCATATTACAGAGAGTAGCGAAGACGACGGAGACGGAAGGCGGGTTATGTTCGCAGCAATACGGGTTCAGACCCGGTCGGTCCACGGTAGACGCAATAGCCGAGGTCATAAAGACAATAAAAGACGCTCATAGTGGAACATTAAAAACGAGCAGTCACTGCATAATGGTGACACTGGACGTTAAAAATGCTTTCAATTCTGCCAGATGGGATAAAATAATGTCGGCTCTATCGGAGCTCGGTGGAATACCAGACTACCTTGTAAGAATAATAGGAAGTTACCTGTCGGAGAGGGTTCTGATCACAAGACTGGCAGAACGCAAGATCTCCTCTGGTGTTCCACAGGGCTCTGTCATGGGACCGACATTATGGAACATAATGTACGACTCACTTCTTAAATTAAGACTTCCAGGAGGAGCGAAGCTGGTGGGTTTTGCAGACGACGTAGCTATCATTGTTGTGGCTAGGAAAATAACGGACCTCGAGACCGCCACAAACGACACTCTCGACCTGGTGAACGACTGGATGACGGAAGCCGGACTACAGCTTGCACCACAAAAAACCGAGGCGGTTTTGTTCACCAGAAAAAGAAAAATCGAACCCCCGAAAATCACCATTTCGGGATACGACGTGAGACTAAAAAGGTATTTGACTTATCTTGGAATAATTCTAGATGACAAATTAACCTTTAAGAAACAAGCTGAGCATGCCGCGGAGAAAGCGGCAAGAGCTGTCAACAACATCGGACGACTAATGCCCAACATCGGAGGGCCCAAACCATGCCGAAGAAAACTACTCAACAGCGTAGTGCACTCGGTGATCCTATACGGTGCACCAATATGGGCGCCCAGCATGGCAGTGGAGAGAACCAGGAAATACCTCGCAAGAGTACAACGCAGGGGCGTACTGAGAATCGTATCGGCATATACAACAGTATCCGAGTGCGCAGTACTGGTTATTGCTGGAGTACCACCCATCGACCTACTGGCACATGAAAGAAAGAAGGTATACGAGGGAAGAAAGGAGGGAACGAAAAAAGTAAGAGCGACGGCACGGGCGGAGCTCATGACGGAATGGCAGGTCCGCTGGGACGGCGCAGACAAAGGTAGATGGACACATCGACTGATCCCATCAATCGCAGCCTGGACAAGGAGGAAAAGCGCAAAACCGGACTACCACACAACCCAGCTACTAACCAGCCATGGGTGTCTCGGAGCATTCCTCAACCGCATCGGAAAGGAAACGACAGCAGGATGTCACCACTGTGCATCAATCAGAGATGACGCAGAACATACACTCCTCGTATGCCCTGCATGGGAATCTGAAAGAGCGACACTCGAAGAAAGCACCCCGGTCAACACTGAAGACATAGCACAGAACATCACTAAAGACGTAGCCTCTTGGGAAGCATTCGCAGAGTTCGCAAGGAGCGTCATGAAGCAGAAGGAGGAGGCCGAACGGCCAAGGAAAGCGGAAAGACTTATAGAAGGAAATGAATAGATGTCAACCCATAGATATAGATATACTATTACCAGCCTATGATTAATACTGCAAATGAATGTTTTTCAGGAAACAGAAACCAAGCGGGTCAACTAGATGAACTGGAAAGGAGGGATCCGCACAAAAAGGAGAAGCCAACAAGGACGAAATCAGCCCCTGCGGAAGCAATCCACCAACGAGTGGGGTCCCCAAAGGGGTGAGGTGAGTCGGGGGAGTTTTTAGTCAGTAAAAATCTGACACTTCCCTCTAGTGCGGACTAGAGGGAGTCTTATTGAAGATTTTCTCCTCCCACGCATAGGAAAAAAAAAAAAAAAAAAAAAAAAAAAAAAAGGTTAGGTTAGGTTAGGTTAGGTTAGGTTAGGTTCGGTTAGGTTAGGTTAGGTTAGGTTAGGTTAGGTTAGGTTAGGTTAGGTTAGGTTAGGTTAGGTTAGGTTAGGTTAGGTACGTATGTATGTTTGTATGTATGCATGCATGTATGTATGTATGTATGCATGTGTGTATTATGTATGTGTGTATGTATGTATGTATGCATGCATGTATGTATGTGTGTGTGTGTGTTTGTGTATGTGTGTATTATGTATGTGTGTATTCGTGTGTTTGTATGATTGCACGTGTGTATGTGTGTATTATGTATGTGTGTATGTGTGTGTTTGTATGTTTGCATGTGTGTATTTGTGTGTGTGTATGTATGTACGTATGTATGTTTGTATGTATGCATGCATTTACGTATGTGTGTGTGTGTTTGTGTATGTGTGTATTTGTGTGGGTGTGTGTGTGTATGTGTGTATTATGTATGTGTGTTTGTGTGTGTTTGTTTGTTTGCATGTGTGTATTTGTGTGTGTGTATGTATGTACGTATGTATGTTTGTATGTATGCATGCATGTATGTATGTATGTATGTATGTGTTTGTGTATGTGTGTATTATGTATGTGTGTATGTATGCATGTGTGTATGCATGCATGTATGTATGTATGTATTTATGTGTGTGTGTGTATGCATGTATGTATGTATGTTTGTATGTATGCATGCATTTACGTATGTGTGTGTGTTTGTGTATGTGTGTATTATGTATGTGTGTATTCTTGTGTTTGTATGTTTGCATGTGTGTATGTGTGTATTATGTATGTGTGTATGTGTGTATGTGTGTATGTGTATGCATGTATGTATGTTTGTATGTATGTACGTATGTATGTATGTTTGTATGCATGCATGTATGTATGTGTGTGTGTTTGTGTATGTGTGTATTATGTATGTGTGTATTCGTGTGTTTGTACGTTTGCATGTGTGTATGTGTGTATTATATATGTGTGTATGTGTGTGTGTATGTATGCATGTGTGTATTTGTGTGTTTGTATGTATGCATGCATGTATGTATGTATGTATGTATGCATGCATGTTTGCATGCATGTATGTATGTATGTATGTGTGTGTGTTTGTGTATGTGTGTATTTGTGTGGGTGTGTGTGTGTGTATGTGTGTATTATGTATGTGTGTTTGTGTGTGTTTGTATTTTTGCATGTGTGTATTTGTGTGTGTGTGTATGTATGTACGTATGTATGTTTGTATGTATGCATGCATGTATGTATGTATGTTTGTGTGTGTGTTTGTGTATTTGTGTATTTGTGTGGGTGTGTGTGTGTGTATGTGTGTATTATGTATGTGTGTTTGTTTGTTTGCATGTGTGTATTTGTGTGTGTGTATGTATGTACGTATGTATGTTTGTATGTATGCATGCATGTATGTATGTATGTATGTATGTGTTTGTGTATGTGTGTATTATGTATGTGTGTATGTATGCATGTGTGTATGCATGCATGTATGTATGCATGTGTGTATGCATGCATGTATGTATGTATGTATTTATGTGTGTGTGTGTATGCATGTATGTATGTATGTTTGTATGTATGCATGCATTTACGTATGTGTGTGTGTTTGTGTATGTGTGTATTATGTATGTGTGTATTCTTGTGTTTGTATGTTTGCATGTGTGTATGTGTGTATTATGTATGTGTGTATGTGTGTATGTGTGTATGTGTATGCATGTATGTATGTTTGTATGTATGTACGTATGTATGTATGTTTGTATGCATGCATGTATGTATGTGTGTGTGTTTGTGTATGTGTGTATTATGTATGTGTGTATTTGTGTGTGTGTATGTATGCATTTGTATGTGTGTGTATTATGTATGTGTGTATGTGTGTATGTGTATGCATGTATGTATGTATGTATGTATGCATGCATGTATGTATGTGTGTGTGTTTGTGTATAGGTTAGGTTAGTTTAGGTTAGGTTAGGTTCGGTTAGGTTAGGTTAGGTTAGGTTAGGTTATGTTAGGTAAGGTTAGGTTAGGTTAGGTTAGGTTAGGTTAGGTACGTATGTATGTTTGTATGTATGCATGCATGTATGTATGTATGTATGCATGTGTGTATTATGTATGTGTGTATGTATGTATGTATGCATGCATGTATGTATGTGTGTGTGTTTCTGTATGTGTGTATTATGTATGTGTGTATTCGTGTGTTTGTATGTTTGCATGTGTGTATTATGTATGTGTGTATGTGTGTGTGTGTATGCATGTATGTTTGTGTGTACGTATGTATGTTTGTATGTATGCATGCATGTATGCATGTATGTAAGTATGTATGTATGTGTGTGTGTTTGTGTATGTGTGTATTTGTGTGGGTGTGTGTGTGTGTATGTGTGTATTATGTATGTGTGTTTGTGTGTGTTTGTATGTGTGTATGTATGTACGTATGTATATTTGTATGTTTGCATGCATGTATGTATGTATGTATGTGTGTGTGTTTGTGTATGTGTGTATTTGTGTGGGTGTGTGTGTGTGTATGTGTGTATTATGTATGTGTGTTTGTGTGTGTTTGTATGTTTGCATGTGTGTATTTGTGTGTGTGTATGTATGTACGTATGTATGTTTGTATGTATGCATGCATGTATGTATGTATGTATGTATGTGTTTGTGTATGTGTGTATTATGTATGTATGCATGTGTATATGCATGCATGTATGTATGTTTGTATGTATGTGTGTGTGTATGCATGTATGTATGTATGTTTGTATGTATGCATGCATTTACGTATGTGTGTGTGTGTTTGTGTATAAGTGTATTATGTATGTGTGTATTCTTGTGTTTGTATGTTTGCATGTGTGTATGTGTGTATGTGTGTGTGTTTATGCATGTATGTATGTATGTACGTATGTATGTGTGTATTCTTGTGTTTGTATGTTTGCATGCGTGTATGTGTGTATTATGTATGTAGAATTGATTTTTAAACGAGCCGAGATAGAGTGTGTGTGGTATGCCTGGGAAAGACCGGATGCGTGTTGTTATGGTCACTTGTTGGAGAGCAAGCCCGAAGATGTGTTAATAAATACATAGTTCTGACTTAATCTGCGTTTCACTTGGAATCCTTCACATCCGGATCCTATATTTGGGGGCTTTGTCCGGGATGCCTGAAGACATTTCGAGTGACAGCCGGAAGCGGTCAGACGACGACGCGGAGTTTTGACAGTTGAGGTTAGGACGCGCGGTACGAGCATGAAGGCGAAGCCCGTGACGTCGGTGACGTCACGTCAGCGAACACGCCACACGACGATGATGATATCCACGACGAGAAAGACGACGCCAGTGGCAACGACGACGAGGGAGATACCACAGTTCAATTTCCGAGATCTGGAGGTTGATTTCGGTCTGCCGAAATATAACGGCAGAAATAGCCCTATTGCAGTGTGGATTGAGCGCCTCGAAGAAAACGCGCAAATCCTCGGCTGGACGGAGACACAACAGTTGGTGTATGGGCGGATGCTGTGTGAAGGAACTGCCAAGAACTTCTTGGACTCGGAAACGGGCATAATCACGTGGGCGATATTAAAAGAACGATTGACCAGAGAGTTTGGCCATCAGTTGAATAGTGCGGACGTGCACAGAGAACTGAGGTTAGAGAAAAAGGGAAAAGCAGAAGACAGTTTAAGCTATATCTACCGGATGAAGGGGATTGCAGCCAAGTGTAGTTTTATTGAGGAAGAGGCGATTATCGCGTACATAATTGGTGGACTTGGGTTTGATAAGTACGAAAAATTGATTCTGAGCTGGGCTGGATCTATTAAGGAGCTGAAGACGCGAATTACGCAGTGCGAGAAAATTAGAGAGGACGACGAACCCAGGGTGACGGGGCCCGTGAGAAACCGTGAAAACCGAGAAAGACTGAGTTCACGATGCTACAATTGTAGTGGACGTGGTCACTTAGCAGCCGACTGTAGGTTTAAGACGAGAGGAACTCGTTGTTTCAATTGTAACGAGTTTGGGCACATATCAGCTCAATGTAACAGCACCAAAACAAAGACTGTCTTGACAATACAAGAAGAAATAAGAGAACCAGTCAGTATTCCAATACAAGAAGAAATAAGAGAACCAGTCAGTATTCCAACACAAGAGGACGAGGCGAACATGGCCGATGGAGATGTAAACATGGCCGATGTAAGTGTGAACAGTGATGGTTTGCACAGAAAAAGACCTTTGCAGCAACGGGCTTCACGAGAGATGTCTGCTCAAAGAAAACTCATTGTTTCCAATGATGAAGAGGACGATGCGAACATGGCTGATGGAGGTGTGAACCTGGCTGATGGAAGTATGGACGGTGATGGTTTGCAAAGAGGAAGACTTTGGGACTACGGAGACATACCGTCTTCAAATACAGATCAACCACCCGATGATCAATTTAGAAAAGGATCTAAGGATTATAGTCATTTGAAGAATTCTGAAGATGAGAATAAAGAAGAGGAGAAACATAAAGACAAAGAGAAAGATATGGCTAAATCACAAGAAGGATTAAGAGACCCAGTCAAAATTTCAACACCGAAGGACACTGTATTCACTTTCAAGCTCGGTCGTAGTCGGATTGATGTTAATTCAATGGAAAAGAAAATAGAACCATGGATTGAGAAAAGACTTACTGGATGTATCAGTGAGCTAGAACCAATATGTGTTGACTTCATTTATGGTAAATTACTAGCAGAATATCTGTGGGGTGACGGCAGATTCCTCGGACAGTCACAGAGAATCGCCGAGGGCATTGGATAGAATTTAAGTTGCACCGATGGAAGTGAAGTGTGCGTTTGTGAATTAGAGAATAAGTGAAATGCCTGGAGGGTTATTAGTTAAGCCTTACTTGTAATTTGATGATTGAAAAGTGTAATGTTTTATTGCTTATTCTAGTATTTTTGGGAAGTGCTTTGTATATTGAATCATGTTTTAATTTGGTTACATGCTTAGAAGAATATAAGATAACTGTATTGAAATGTAATTCTAGTGATGTTTTAAAATGTGATTGTTTCCGATGTAAAGATTTAACCTGTCATTGTAAAGGTATTGATTTTAATGTTTTATTGCTAATTCTAGTAATGTTTTGAAATGTGATTGTTTCCGATGTAAAGATTTAACCTGTCATAGTAAAGGTATTGATTTTAATATTTATTGCTAATTCTAGTAATGTTTTAAAATGTGATTGTTTCCGATGTAAAGATTTAACCTGTCATTGTAAAGGTATTGATTTTAATGTTTTATTGCTAATTCTAGTAATGTTTTGAAATGTGATTGTTTCCGATGTAAAGATTTAACTTTTGTCATTGTAAAGGTATTGATTTTAATGTTTTGTATTGCTTGTAATAACTTTAAATTGTAATTGTGATACCTTTCTGTTTTGTATTGCTTGACATAATTTTAAATTGTAATTGTGATGATTTATGTGTAACTTTAATTGTGATGTGTAACTTTATTGAAGATTGAATTATGTTGAAATGAAAAATTGATTTGTAGTGAAATGTGTAACGATTAATTTGTTATAATTGTAATTGTTATGTAAATTGTAAAATGATTGATGTATAAGTGTATTGAAATGTAGTTGTGATGATGATTGTAATTGTGATTTAAATTGTAATTGTGACAATTGAAAGCATGTTTAGAAGAATATAAGATGATTTTATGGAATGGAAGATTAAACATTGTTGAGGATGATAGAGGAAATGTTTTAAAAGAATGTAAGATGATACATTGTATAGAGTGGAAAATGAAATGTAAAAGAATGTGAGATGAAACATTGTTGAGGATGATAGAGGAAATGTTTTAAAAGAATGTAAGATGATACATTGTATAGAGTAGAAGATGAAATGTAAAAGAATGTGAGATGAAATGCTGTAAAAATATAAAAGACGAAGAATGTCATCCGAGGGCGAATGACAGTCAGGAATGACCGAATGTAGAATTGATTTTTAAACGAGCCGAGATAGAGTGTGTGTGGTATGCCTGGGAAAGACCGGATGCGTGTTGTTATGGTCACTTGTTGGAGAGCAAGCCCGAAGATGTGTTAATAAATACATAGTTCTGACTTAATCTGCGTTTCACTTGGAATCCTTCACATCCGGATCCTATATGTATGTGTGTATGTGTGTATGTGTATGCATGTATGTATGTATGTATGTATGTACGTATGTATGTATGTTTGTATGCATGCATGTAAGTATGTGTGTGTGTTTGTGTATGTGTGTATTATGTATGTGTGTATTCATGTGTTTGTATGTTTGCATGTGTGTATGTGTGTATTATGTATGTGTGTATGTGTGTGTGTGTATGCATGTATGTATGTATGTATGTATGTATGTATCTGTGTGTGTTTGTGTATGTGTGTATTATGTATGTGTGTATTTGTGTGTGTGTATGTTTGTGTGTATGTGTATGCATGTATGTATGTATGTATGTATGTACGTATGTATGTATGTTTGTATGCATGTATGTATGTGTGTGTGTGTGTTTGTGTATGTGTGTATTATGTATGTGTGTATTCGTGTGTTTGTATGTTTGCACTTGTGTATGTGTGTATTATGTATGTGTGTATGTGTGTGTGTGTTTGCATGTATGTATGTGTGTACGTATGTATGTTTGTATGTATGCATGCATGTTTGCATGCATGTATGTATGTATGTATGTGTGTGTGTTTGTGTATGTGTGTATTTGTGTGGGTGTGTGTGTGAGTATGTGTGTATTATGTATGTGTGTTTGTGTGTGTTTGTATGTTTGCATGTGTGTATTTGTGTGTGTGTATGTATGTACGTATGTATGTTTGTATGTATGCATGCATTTACGTATGTGTGTGTGTGTTTGTGTATGTGTGTATTTGTGTGGGTGTGTGTGTGTATGTGTGTATTATGTATGTGTGTTTGTGTGTGTTTGTATGTTTGCATGTGTGTATTTGTGTGTGTGTATGTATGTACGTATGTATGTTTGTATGTATGCATGCATGTATGTATGTATGTATGTGTGTGTGTTTGTGTATGTGTGTATTTGTGTGGGTGTGTGTGTGTGTATGTGTGTATTATGTATGTGTGTTTGTGTGTGTTTGTATGTTTGCATGTGTGTATTTGTGTGTGTGTATGTATGTACGTATGTATGTTTGTATGTATGCATGCATGTATGTATGCATGTATGTATGTATGTGTGTATTCTTGTGTTTGTATGTTTGCATGCGTGTATGTGTGTATTATGTATGTGTGTATGTGTGTATGTGTATGCATGTATGTATGTATGTATGTATGTACGTATGTATGTATGTTTGTATGCATGCATGTATGTATGTGTGTGTGTTTGTGTATGTGTGAATTATGTATGTGTGTATTCGTGTGTTTGTATGTTTGCATGTGTGTATGTGTATATTATGTATGTGTGTATGTGTGTGTGTGTATGCATGTATGTATGTATGTATGTATGTATGTATCTGTGTGTGTTTGTGTATGTGTGTATTATGTATGTGTGTATTATGTATGTGTGTATTATGTATGTGTGTATGTATGTATGTGTGTATGTATGCATGTGTGTATGCATGCATGTATGTATGTTTGTATGTATGTGTGTGTGTTTGTGTATGTGTGTATTATGTATGTGTGTATTCGTGTGTTTGTATGTTTGCATGTGTGTATGTGTGTATTATGTATGTGTGTATGTGTGTGTGTATGTATGCATGTGTGTATTTGTGTGTTTGTATGTATGCATGCATGTATGTATGTATGTATGTGTGTGTGTTTGTGTATGTGTGTATTTGTGTGGGTGTGTGTGTGTATGTGTGTATTATGTATGTGTGTTTGTGTGTGTTTGTATGTTTGCATGTGTGTATTTGTGTGTGTGTATGTATGTACGTATGTATGTTTGTATGTATGCATGCATGTATGTATGTATGTATGTGTATGTGTTTGTGTATGTGTGTATTTGTGTGGGTGTGTGTGTGTATGTGTGTATTATGTATGTGTGTTTGTGTGTGTTTGTATGTTTGCATGTGTGTATTTGTGTGTGTGTATGTATGTACGTATGAATGTTTGTATGTATGCATGCATGTATGTATGCATGTATGTATGTATGTGTGTATTCTTGTGTTTGTATGTTTGCATGCGTGTATGTGTGTATTATGTATGTGTGTATGTGTGTATGTGTATGCATGTATGTATGTATGTATGTATGTACGTATGTATGTATGTTTGTATGCATGCATGTATGTATGTGTGTGTGTTTGTGTATGTGTGAATTATGTATGTGTGTTTTCGTGTGTTTGAATGTTTGCATGTGTGTATTATGTATGTGTGTATGTGTGTGTGTGTATGCATGTATGTATGTATGTATGTATGTATGTATCTGTGTGTGTTTGTGTATGTGTGTATTATGTATGTGTGTATTTGTGTGTGTGTATGTTTGTGTGTATGTGTATGCATGTATGTATGTATGTATGTATGTACGTATGTATGTATGTTTGTATGCATGTATGTATGTGTGTGTGTGTGTTTGTGTATGTGTGTATTATGTATGTGTGTATTCGTGTGTTTGTATGTTTGCACGTGTGTATGTGTGTATTATTTTTGTGTGTATGTGTGTGTGTGTGTATGCATGTATGTATGTGTGTACGTATGTATGTTTGTATGTATGCATGCATGTTTGCATGCATGTATGTATGTATGTATGTGTGTGTGTTTGTGTATGTGTGTATTTGTGTGGGTGTGTGTGTGTATGTGTGTATTATGTATGTGTGTTTGTGTGTGTTTGTATGTTTGCATGTGTGTATTTGTGTGTGTGTATGTATGTACGTATGTATGTTTGTATGTATGCATGCATGTATGTATGTATGTATGTATGTGTTTGTGTATGTGTGTATTATGTATGTGTGTATGTATGCATGTATTTTTGTATGTATGTACGTATGTATGTATGTTTGTATGCATGCATGTATGTATGTGTGTGTGTTTGTGTATGTGTGTATTATGTATGTGTGTATTCGTGTGTTTGTATGTTTGCATGTGTGTATGTGTGTATTATGTTTGTGTGTATGTGTGTGTGTGTATGCATGTATGTATGTATGTATGTATGTATGTATCTGTGTGTGTTTGTGTATGTGTGTATTATGTATGTGTGTATTTGTGTGTGTGTATGTATGCACGTGTGTATGCATGCATGTATGTATGTATGTATGTATGTGTGTGTGTTCGTGTATTTGTGTATTATGTATGTGTGTATTTGTGTGTGTGTATGTATGCATTTGTATATGTGTGTATTATGTATGTGTGTATGTGTGTATGTGTATGCATGTATGTATGTATGTATGTATGCATGCATGTATGTATGTGTGTGTGTTTGTGTATAGGTTAGGTTAGTTTAGGTTAGGTTAGGTTCGGTTAGGTTAGGTTAGGTTAGGTTAGGTTAGGTTAGGTAAGGTTAGGTTAGGTTAGGTTAGGTTAGGTTAGGTACGTATGTATGTTTGTATGTATGCATGCATGTATGTGTGTATGTATGCATGTGTGTATTATGTATATGTGTATGTATGTATGTATGCATGCATGTATGTATGTGTGTGTGTGTTTCTGTATGTGTGTATTATGTATGTGTGTATTCGTGTGTTTGTATGTTTGCATGTGTGTATTATGTATGTGTGTATGTGTGTGTGTGTATGCATGTATGTTTGTGTGTACGTATGTATGTTTGTATGTATGCATGCATGTATGCATGTATGTAAGTATGTATGTATGTGTGTGTGTTTGTGTATGTGTGTATTTGTGTGGGTGTGTGTGTGTGTATGTGTGTATTATGTATGTGTGTTTGTGTGTGTTTGTATGTGTGTATGTATGTACGTATGTATGTTTGTATGTTTGCATGCATTTATGTATGTATGTATGTGTGTGTGTTTGTGTATGTGTGTATTTGTGTGGGTGTGTGTGTGTGTATGTGTGTATTATGTATGTGTGTTTGTGTGTGTTTGTATGTTTGCATGTGTGTATTTGTGTGTGTGTATGTATGTACGTATGTATGTTTGTATGTATGCATGCATGTATGTATGTATGTATGTATGTATGTGTTTGTGTATGTGTCTATTATGTATGTGTGTATGTATGCATGTGTGTATGCATGCATGTATGTATGTTTGTATGTATGTGTGTGTGTGTATGCATGTATGTATGTATGTTTGTATGTATGCATGCATTTACGTATGTGTGTGTGTGTTTGTGTATAAGTGTATTATGTATGTGTGTATTCTTGTGTTTGTATGTTTGCATGTGTGTATGTGTGTATGTGTGTGTGTTTATGCATGTATGTATGTATGTACGTATGTATGTGTGTATTCTTGTGTTTGTATGTTTGCATGCGTGTATGTGTGTATTATGTATGTGTGTATGTGTGTATGTGTATGCATGTATGTATGTATGTATGTACGTATGTATGTATGTTTGTATGCATGCATGTAAGTATGTGTGTGTGTTTGTGTATGTGTGTATTATGTATGTGTGTATTCGTGTGTTTGTATGTTTGCATGTGTGTATGTGTGTATTATGTATGTGTGTATGTGTGTGTGTGTATGCATGTATGTATGTATGTATGTATGTATGTATCTGTGTGTGTTTGTGTATGTCTGTATTATGTATGTGTGTATTTGTGTGTGTGTATGTTTGTGTGTATGTGTATGCATGTATGTATGTATGTATGTATGTACGTATGTATGTATGTTTGTATGCATGTATGTATGTTTGTATGTATGTGTGTGTGTGTATGCATGTATGTATGTATGTTTGTATGTATGCATGCATTTACGTATGTGTGTGTGTGTTTGTGTATAAGTGTATTATGTATGTGTGTATTCGTGTGTTTGTATGTTTGCACGTGTGTATGTGTGTATTATGTATGTGTGTATGTGTGTGTGTGTTTGCATGTATGTATGTGTGTACGTATGTATGTTTGTATGTATGCATGCATGTTTGCATGCATGTATGTATGTATGTATGTGTGTGTTTGTGTATGTGTGTATTTGTGTGGGTGTGTGTGTGTGTATGTGTGTATTATGTATGTGTGTTTGTGTGTGTTTGTATGTTTGCATGTGTGTATTTGTGTGTGTGTGTATGTATGTACGTATCTATGTTTGTATGTATGCATGCATGTATGTATGTATGTATGTATGTGTTTGTGTATGTGTGTATTATGTATGTGTGTATGTATGCATGTATGTATGTATGTATGTACGTATGTATGTATGTTTGTATGCATGCATGTATGTATGTGTGTGTGTTTGTGTATGTGTGTATTATGTATGTGTGTATGTGTGTCTGTGTATGTTTGCATGTGTGTATTTGTGTGTTTGTATGTATGCATGCATGTATGTATGTATGTATGTATGCATGCATGTATGTATGTGTGTGTGTGTTTGTGTATAGGTTAGGTTAGGTTAGGTTAGGTTAGGTTAGGTTAGGTTAGGTTAGGTTAGGTTAGGTTAGGTTCGGTTAGGTTAGGTTAGGTTAGGTTAGGTTAGGTTAGGTTAGGTTAGGTTAGGTTAGGTTAGGTACGTATGTATGTTTGTATGTATGCATGCATGTATGTATGTATGTATGCATGTGTGTATTATGTATGTGTGTATGTATGTATGTATGCATGCATGTATGTATGTGTGTGTGTGTGTTTGTGTATGTGTGTATTATGTATGTGTGTATTCGTGTGTTTGTATGATTGCACGTGTGTATGTGTGTATTATGTATGTGTGTATGTGTGTGTGTGTATGCATGTATGTATGTGTGTACGTATGTATGTTTGTATGTATGCATGCATGTTTGCATGCATGTATGTATGTACGTATGTGTGTGTGTTTGTGTATGTGTGTATTTGTGTAGGTGTGTGTGTGTGTATGTGTGTATTATGTATGTGTGTTTGTGTGTGTTTGTATGTTTGCATGTGTGTATTTGTGTGTGTGTATGTATGTACGTATGTATGTTTGTATGTATGCATGCATTAACGTATGTGTGTGTGTGTTTGTGTATGTGTGTATTTGTGTGGGTGTGTGTGTGTATGTGTGTATTATGTATGTGTGTTTGTGTGTGTTTGTTTGTTTGCATGTGTGTATTTGTGTGTGTGTATGTATGTACGTATGTATGTTTGTATGTATGCATGCATGTATGTATGTATGTATGTATGTGTTTGTGTATGTGTGTATTATGTATGTGTGTATGTGTGTATGCATGCATGTATGTATGTATGTATTTATGTGTGTGTGTGTATGCATGTATTTATGTATGTTTGTATGTATGCATGCATTTACGTATGTGTGTGTGTGTTTGTGTATGTGTGTATTTGTGTGGGTGTGTGTGTGTATGTGTGTATTATGTATGTGTGTTTGTGTGTGTTTGTTTGTTTGCATGTGTGTATTTGTGTGTGTGTATGTATGTACGTATGTATGTTTGTATGTATGCATGCATGTATGTATGTATGTATGTATGTGTTTGTGTATGTGTGTATTATGTATGTGTGTATGTATGCATGTGTGTATGCATGCATGTATGTATGTATGTATTTATGTGTGTGTGTGTATGCATGTATGTATGTATGTTTGTATGTATGCATGCATTTACGTATGTGTGTGTGTTTGTGTATGTGTGTAATAGGTATGTGTGTATTCTTGTGTTTGTATGTTTGCATGTGTGTATGTGTGGATTATGTATGTGTGTATGTGTGTATGTGTGTATGTGTATGCATGTATGTATGTTTGTATGTATGTACGTATGTATGTATGTTTGTATGCATGCATGTATGTATGTGTGTGTGTTTGTGTTTGTGTGTATTATGTATGTGTGTATTCGTGTGTTTGTACGTTTGCATGTGTGTATGTGTGTATTATATATGTGTGTATGTGTGTGTGTATGTATGCATGTGTGTATTTGTGTGTTTGTATGTATGCATGCATGTATGTATGTATGTATGTATGCATGCATGTTTGCATGCATGTATGTATGTATGTATGTGTGTGTGTTTGTGTATGTGTGTATTTGTGTGGGTGTGTGTGTGTGTATGTGTGTATTATGTATGTGTGTTTGTGTGTGTTTGTATTTTTGCATGTGTGTATTTGTGTGTGTGTGTATGTATGTACGTATGTATGTTTGTATGTATGCATGCATGTATGTATGTATGTTTGTGTGTGTGTTTGTGTATGTGTGTATTTGTGTGGGTGTGTGTGTGTGTATGTGTGTATTATGTATGTGTGTTTGTGTGTGTTTTTTTATGTTTGCATGTGTGTATTTGTGTGTGTGTATGTATGTACGTATGTATGTTTGTATGTATGCATGCATGTATGTATGTATGTATGTATGTGTTTGTGTATGTGTGTATTATGTATGTGTGTATGTATGCATGTGTGTATGCATGCATGTATGTATGTATGTATGTATGTGTGTGTGTGTATGCATGTATGTATGTATGTTTGTATGTATGCATGCATTTACGTATGTGTGTGTGTGTTTGTGTATGTGTGTATTATGTATGTGTGTATTTGTGTGTGTGTATGTATGCATTTGTATATGTGTGTATTATGTATGTGTGTATGTGTGTATGTGTATGCATGTATGTATGTATGTATGTATGCATGCATGTATGTATGTGTGTGTGTTTGTGTATAGGTTAGGTTAGTTTAGGTTAGGTTAGGTTCGGTTAGGTTAGGTTAGGTTAGGTTAGGTTATGTTAGGTAAGGTTAGGTTAGGTTAGGTTAGGTTAGGTTAGGTACGTATGTATGTTTGTATGTATGCATGCATGTATGTATGTATGTATGCATGTGTGTATTATGTATGTGTGTATGTATGTATGTATGCATGCATGTATGTATGTGTGTGTGTTTCTGTATGTGTGTATTATGTATGTGTGTATTCGTGTGTTTGTATGTTTGCATGTGTGTATTATGTATGTGTGTATGTGTGTGTGTGTATGCATGTATGTTTGTGTGTACGTATGTATGTTTGTATGTATGCATGCATGTATGCATGTATGTAAGTATGTATGTATGTGTGTGTGTTTGTGTATGTGTGTATTTGTGTGGGTGTGTGTGTGTGTATGTGTGTATTATGTATGTGTGTTTGTGTGTGTTTGTATGTGTGTATGTATGTACGTATGTATATTTGTATGTTTGCATGCATGTATGTATGTATGTATGTGTGTGTGTTTGTGTATGTGTGTATTTGTGTGGGTGTGTGTGTGTGTATGTGTGTATTATGTATGTGTGTTTGTGTGTGTTTGTATGTTTGCATGTGTGTATTTGTGTGTGTGTATGTATGTACGTATGTATGTTTGTATGTATGCATGCATGTATGTATGTATGTATGTATGTGTTTGTGTATGTGTGTATTATGTATGTATGCATGTGTATATGCATGCATGTATGTATGTTTGTATGTATGTGTGTGTGTGTATGCATGTATGTATGTATGTTTGTATGTATGCATGCATTTACGTATGTGTGTGTGTGTTTGTGTATAAGTGTATTATGTATGTGTGTATTCTTGTGTTTGTATGTTTGCATGTGTGTATGTGTGTATGTGTGTGTGTTTATGCATGTATGTATGTATGTACGTATGTATGTGTGTATTCTTGTGTTTGTATGTTTGCATGCGTGTATGTGTGTATTATGTATGTGTGTATGTGTGTATGTGTATGCATGTATGTATGTATGTATGTATGTACGTATGTATGTATGTTTGTATGCATGCATGTAAGTATGTGTGTGTGTTTGTGTATGTGTGTATTATGTATGTGTGTATTCATGTGTTTGTATGTTTGCATGTGTGTATGTGTGTATTATGTATGTGTGTATGTGTGTGTGTGTATGCATGTATGTATGTATGTATGTATGTATGTATCTGTGTGTGTTTGTGTATGTGTGTATTATGTATGTGTGTATTTGTGTGTGTGTATGTTTGTGTGTATGTGTATGCATGTATGTATGTATGTATGTATGTACGTATGTATGTATGTTTGTATGCATGTATGTATGTGTGTGTGTGTGTTTGTGTATGTGTGTATTATGTATGTGTGTATTCGTGTGTTTGTATGTTTGCACTTGTGTATGTGTGTATTATGTATGTGTGTATGTGTGTGTGTGTTTGCATGTATGTATGTGTGTACGTATGTATGTTTGTATGTATGCATGCATGTTTGCATGCATGTATGTATGTATGTATGTGTGTGTGTTTGTGTATGTGTGTATTTGTGTGGGTGTGTGTGTGAGTATGTGTGTATTATGTATGTGTGTTTGTGTGTGTTTGTATGTTTGCATGTGTGTATTTGTGTGTGTGTATGTATATACGTATGTATGTTTGTATGTATGCATGCATTTACGTATGTGTGTGTGTGTTTGTGTATGTGTGTATTTGTGTGGGTGTGTGTGTGTATGTGTGTATTATGTATGTGTGTTTGTGTGTGTTTGTTTGTTTGCATGTGTGTATTTGTGTGTGTGTATGTATGTACGTATGTATGTTTGTATGTATGCATGCATGTATGTATGTATGTATGTATGTGTTTGTGTATGTGTGTATTATGTATGTGTGTATGTGTGTATGCATGCATGTATGTATGTATGTATTTATGTGTGTGTGTGTATGCATGTATTTATGTATGTTTGTATGTATGCATGCATTTACGTATGTGTGTGTGTTTGTGTATGTGTGTATTATGTATGTGTGTATTCTTGTGTTTGTATGTTTGCATGTGTGTATGTGTGTATGTGTGTGTGTTTATGCATGTATGTATGTATGTACGTATGTATGTTTGTATGTATGCATGCATGTATGTATGCATGTATGTATGTATGTGTGTTTTCTTGTGTTTGTATGTTTGCATGCGTGTATGTGTGTATTATGTATGTGTGTATGTGTGTATGTGTGTATGTGTATGCATGTATTTATGTTTGTATGTATGTACGTATGTATGTATGTTTGTATGCATGCATGTATGTATGTGTGTGTGTTTGTGTATGTGTGTATTATGTATGTGTGTATTCGTGTGTTTGTATGTTTGCATGTGTGTATGTGTGTATTATGTATGTGTGTATGTGTGTGTGTGTATGCATGTATGTATGTATGTATGTATGTATGTATCTGTGTGTGTTTGTGTATGTGTGTATTATGTATGTGTGTATTTGTGTGTGTGTATGTATGCACGTGTATATGCATGCATGTATGTATGTATGTATGTATGTGTGTGTGTTCGTGTATGTGTGTATTATGTATGTGTGTATTCTTGTGTTTGTATGTTTGCATGTGTGTATGTGTGTATGTGTGTGTGTTTATGCATGTATGTATGTATGTACGTATGTATGTGTGTATTCTTGTGTTTGTATGTTTGCATGCGTGTATGTGTGTATTATGTATGTGTGTATGTGTGTATGTGTATGCATGTATGTATGTATGTATGTATGTACGTATGTATGTATGTTTGTATGCATGCATGTAAGTATGTGTGTGTGTTTGTGTATGTGTGTATTATGTATGTGTGTATTCATGTGTTTGTATGTTTGCATGTGTGTATGTGTGTATTATGTATGTGTGTATGTGTGTGTGTGTATGCATGTATGTATGTATGTATGTATGTATGTATCTGTGTGTGTTTGTGTATGTGTGTATTATGTATGTGTGTATTTGTGTGTGTGTATGTTTGTGTGTATGTGTATGCATGTATGTATGTATGTATGTATGTACGTATGTATGTATGTTTGTATGCATGTATGTATGTGTGTGTGTGTGTTTGTGTATGTGTGTATTATGTATGTGTGTATTCGTGTGTTTGTATGTTTGCACTTGTGTATGTGTGTATTATGTATGTGTGTATGTGTGTGTGTGTTTGCATGTATGTATGTGTGTACGTATGTATGTTTGTATGTATGCATGCATGTTTGCATGCATGTATGTATGTATGTATGTGTGTGTGTTTGTGTATGTGTGTATTTGTGTGG
This sequence comes from Arctopsyche grandis, assembly GCF_051622035.1. Lineage (NCBI taxonomy): Eukaryota > Metazoa > Arthropoda > Insecta > Trichoptera > Hydropsychidae > Arctopsyche > Arctopsyche grandis. The sequence goes on from NW_027518569.1 coordinate 58,008, forward strand.
GTGTGTGTGTGAGTATGTGTGTATTATGTATGTGTGTTTGTGTGTGTTTGTATGTTTGCATGTGTGTATTTGTGTGTGTGTATGTATATACGTATGTATGTTTGTATGTATGCATGCATTTACGTATGTGTGTGTGTGTTTGTGTATGTGTGTATTTGTGTGGGTGTGTGTGTGTATGTGTGTATTATGTATGTGTGTTTGTGTGTGTTTGTTTGTTTGCATGTGTGTATTTGTGTGTGTGTATGTATGTACGTATGTATGTTTGTATGTATGCATGCATGTATGTATGTATGTATGTATGTGTTTGTGTATGTGTGTATTATGTATGTGTGTATGTGTGTATGCATGCATGTATGTATGTATGTATTTATGTGTGTGTGTGTATGCATGTATTTATGTATGTTTGTATGTATGCATGCATTTACGTATGTGTGTGTGTTTGTGTATGTGTGTATTATGTATGTGTGTATTCTTGTGTTTGTATGTTTGCATGTGTGTATGTGTGTATGTGTGTGTGTTTATGCATGTATGTATGTATGTACGTATGTATGTTTGTATGTATGCATGCATGTATGTATGCATGTATGTATGTATGTGTGTTTTCTTGTGTTTGTATGTTTGCATGCGTGTATGTGTGTATTATGTATGTGTGTATGTGTGTATGTGTGTATGTGTATGCATGTATTTATGTTTGTATGTATGTACGTATGTATGTATGTTTGTATGCATGCATGTATGTATGTGTGTGTGTTTGTGTATGTGTGTATTATGTATGTGTGTATTCGTGTGTTTGTATGTTTGCATGTGTGTATGTGTGTATTATGTATGTGTGTATGTGTGTGTGTGTATGCATGTATGTATGTATGTATGTATGTATGTATCTGTGTGTGTTTGTGTATGTGTGTATTATGTATGTGTGTATTTGTGTGTGTGTATGTATGCACGTGTATATGCATGCATGTATGTATGTATGTATGTATGTGTGTGTGTTCGTGTATGTGTGTATTATGTATGTGTGTATTTGTGTGTGTGTATGTATGCATTTGTATATGTGTGTATTATGTATGTGTGTATGTGTGTATGTGTATGCATGTATGTATGTATGTATGTAGGCATGCATGTATGTATGTGTGTGTGTTTGTGTATAGGTTAGGTTAGGTTAGGTAAGGTTAGGTTCGGTTAGGTTAGGTTAGGTTAGGTTAGGTTAGGTTAGGTTCGGTTAGGTTAGGTTAGGTTAGGTTAGGTTAGGTTAGGTTAGGTTAGGTTAGGTTAGGTTAGGTTAGGTTAGGTTAGGTACGTATGTATGTTTGTATGTATGCATGCATGTATGTATGTATGTATGCATGTGTGTATTATGTATGTGTGTATGTATGTATGTGTGTATGTATGCATGTGTGTATGCATGCATGTATGTATGTTTGTATGTATGTGTGTGTGTTTGTGTATGTGTGTATTATGTATGTGTGTATTCGTGTGTTTGTATGTTTGCATGTGTGTATGTGTGTATTATGTATGTGTGTATGTGTGTGTGTATGTATGCATGTGTGTATTTGTGTGTTTGTATGTATGCATGCATGTATGTATGTATGTATGTGTGTGTGTTTGTGTATGTGTGTATTTGTGTGGGTGTGTGTGTGTATGTGTGTATTATGTATGTGTGTTTGTGTGTGTTTGTATGTTTGCATGTGTGTATTTGTGTGTGTGTATGTATGTACGTATGTATGTTTGTATGTATGCATGCATGTATGTATGTATGTATGTGTGTGTTTTTGTGTATGTGTGTATTTGTTTGGGTGTGTGTGTGTGTATGTGTGTATTATGTATGTGTGTTTGTGTGTGTTTGTATGTTTGCATGTGTGTATTTGTGTGTGTGTATGTATGTACGTATGTATGTTTGTATGTATGCATGCATGTATGTATGCATGTATGTATGTATGTGTGTATTCTTGTGTTTGTATGTTTGCATGCGTGTATGTGTGTATTATGTATGTGTGTATGTGTGTATGTGTATGCATGTATGTATGTATGTATGTATGTACGTATGTATGTATGTTTGTATGCATGCATGTAAGTATGTGTGTGTGTTTGTGTATGTGTGTATTATGTATGTGTGTATTCGTGTGTTTGTATGTTTGCATGTGTGTATGTGTGTATTATGTATGTGTGTATGTGTGTGTGTATGCATGTATGTATGTATGTATGTATATATGTATCTGTGTGTGTTTGTGTATGTGTGTATTATATATGTGTGTATTTGTGTGTGTGTATGTTTGTGTGTATGTGTATGCATGTATGTATGTATGTATGTATGTACGTATGTATGTATGTTTGTATGCATGTATGTATGTGTGTGTGTGTGTTTGTGTATGTGTGTATTATGTATGTGTGTATTCGTGTGTTTGTATGTTTGCACGTGTGTATGTGTGTATTATTTTTGTGTGTATGTGTGTGTGTGTGTATGCATGTATGTATGTGTGTACGTATGTATGTTTGTATGTATGCATGCATGTTTGCATGCATGTATGTATGTATGTATGTGTGTGTGTTTGTGTATGTGTGTATTTGTGTGGGTGTGTGTGTGTGTATGTGTGTATTATGTATGTGTGTTTGTGTGTGTTTGTATGTTTGCATGTGTGTATTTGTGTGTGTGTATGTATGTACGTATGTATGTTTGTATGTATGCATGCATGTATGTATGTATGTATGTGTTTGTGTATGTGTGTATTATGTATGTGTGTATGTATGCATGTATTTTTGTATGTATGTACGTATGTATGTATGTTTGTATGCATGCATGTATGTATGTGTGTGTGTTTGTGTATGTGTGTATTATGTATGTGTGTATTCGTGTGTTTGTATGTTTGCATGTGTGTATGTGTGTATTATGTATGTGTGTATGTGTGTCTGTGTATGTATGCATGTGTGTATTTGTGTGTTTGTATGTATGCATGCATGTATGTATGTATGTATGTATGCATGCATGTATGTATGTGTGTGTGTGTTTGTGTATAGGTTAGGTTAGGTTAGGTTAGGTTAGGTTAGGTTAGGTTAGGTTAGGTTAGGTTCGGTTAGGTTAGGTTAGGTTAGGTTAGGTTAGGTTAGGTTAGGTTAGGTTAGGTTAGGTTAGGTTAGGTTAGGTACGTATGTATGTTTGTATGTATGCATGCATGTATGTATGTATGTATGCATGTGTGTATTATGTATGTGTGTATGTATGTATGTGTGTATGTATGCATGTGTGTATGCATGCATGTATGTATGTTTGTATGTATGTGTGTGTGTTTGTGTATGTTTGTATTATGTATGTGTGTATTCGTGTGTTTGTATGTTTGCATGTGTGTATGTGTGTATTATGTATGTGTGTATGTGTGTGTGTATGTATGCATGTGTGTATTTGTGTGTTTGTATGTATGCATGCATGTATGTATGTATGTATGTGTGTGTGTTTGTGTATGTGTGTATTTGTGTGGGTGTGTGTGTGTATGTGTGTATTATGTATGTGTGTTTGTGTGTGTTTGTATGTTTGCATGTGTGTATTTGTGTGTGTGTATGTATGTACGTATGTATGTTTGTATGTATGCATGCATGTATGTATGTATGTATGTGTGTGTTTTTGTGTATGTGTGTATTTGTGTGGGTGTGTGTGTGTGTATGTGTGTATTATGTATGTGTGTTTGTGTGTGTTTGTATGTTTGCATGTGTGTATTTGTGTGTGTGTATGTATGTACGTATGTATGTTTGTATGTATGCATGCATGTATGTATGCATGTATGTATGTATGTGTGTATTCTTGTGTTTGTATGTTTGCATGCGTGTATGTGTGTATTATGTATGTGTGTATGTGTTTTTGTGTATGCATGTTTGTATGTATGTATGTATGTACGTATGTATGTATGTTTGTATGCATGCATGTATGTATGTGTGTGTGTTTGTGTATGTGTGAATTATGTATGTGTGTATTCGTGTGTTTGTATGTTTGCATGAGTGTATGTGTGTATTATGTATGTGTGTATGTGTGTGTGTGTATGCATGTATGTATGTATGTATGTATGTATGTATCTGTGTGTGTTTGTGTATGTGTGTATTATGTATGTGTGTATTTGTGTGTGTGTATGTATGCACGTGTGTATGCATGCATGTATGTATGTATGTATGTATGTGTGTGTGTTCGTGTATGTGTGTATTATGTATGTTTGTATTTGTGTGTGTGTATGTATGCATTTGTATATGTGTGTATTATGTATGTGTGTATGTGTGTATGTGTATGCTTGTATGTATGTATGTATGTATGCATGCATGTATGTATGTGTGTGTGTTTGTGTATAGGTTAGGTTAGGTTAGGTTAGGTAAGGTTCGGTTAGGTTAGGTTAGGTTAGGTTAGGTAAGGTTAGGTTAGGTTAGGTTAGGTTAGGTACGTATGTATGTTTGTATGTATGCATGCATGTATGTATGTATGTATGCATGTGTGTATTATGTATGTGTGTATGTATGTATGTATGCATGCATGTATGTATGTGTGTGTGTTTCTGTATGTGTGTATTATGTATGTGTGTATTCGTGTGTTTGTATGTTTGCATGTGTGTATGTGTGTATTATGTATGTGTGTATGTGTGTGTGTGTATGCATGTATGTATGTGTGTACGTATGTATGTTTGTATGTATGCATGTATGTATGTATGTATGTATGTATGTATCTGTGTGTGTTTGTGTATGTGTGTATTATGTATGTGTGTATTTGTGTGTGTGTATGTATGCACGTGTGTATGCATGCATGTATGTATGTATGTATGTATGTGTGTGTGTTCGTGTATGTGTGTATTATGTATGTTTGTATTTGTGTGTGTGTATGTATGCATTTGTATATGTGTGTATTATGTATGTGTGTATGTGTGTATGTGTATGCTTGTATGTATGTATGTATGTATGCATGCATGTATGTATGTGTGTGTGTTTGTGTATAGGTTAGGTTAGGTTAGGTTAGGTTAGGTTCGGTTAGGTTAGGTTAGGTTAGGTTAGGTAAGGTTAGGTTAGGTTAGGTTAGGTTAGGTACGTATGTATGTTTGTATGTATGCATGCATGTATGTATGTATTTATGCATGTGTGTATTATGTATGTGTGTATGTATGTATGTATGCATGCATGTATGTATGTGTGTGTGTTTCTGTATGTGTGTATTATGTATGTGTGTATTCGTGTGTTTGTATGTTTGCATGTGTGTATGTGTGTATTATGTATGTGTGTATGTGTGTGTGTGTATGCATGTATGTATGTGTGTACGTATGTATGTTTGTATGTATGCATGCATGTATGCATGTATGTAAGTATGTATGTATGTGTGTGTGTTTGTGTATGTGTGTATTTGTGTGGGTGTGTGTGTGTGTATGTGTGTATTATGTATGTGTGTTTGTGTGTGTTTGTATGTTTGCATGTGTGTATTTGTGTGTGTGTATGTATGTACGTATGTATGTTTGTATGTTTGCATGCATGTATGTATGTATGTATGTGTGTGTGTTTGTGTATGTGTGTATTTGTGTGGGTGTGTGTGTGTGTATGTGTGTATTATGTATGTGTGTTTGTGTGTGTTTGTATGTTTGCATGTGTGTATTTGTGTGTGTGTATGTATGTACGTATGTATGTTTGTATGTATGCATGCATGTATGTATGTATGTATGTATGTGTTTGTGTATGTGTGTATTATGTATGTGTGTATGTATGCATGTGTGTATGCATGCATGTATGTATGTTTGTATGTATGTGTGTGTGTGTATGCATGTATGTATGTATGTTTGTATGTATGCATGCATTTACGTATGTGTGTGTGTGTTTGTGTATAAGTGTATTATGTATTTTATTTTATTTTATTTTATTTTATTAATTGAAAAATCAACAGACAGGATGTACAGAGATAGGTATAAAAAACACAAAAAGTAAATAAATAATATATGTAACACCCGAGTCCAATAATAGATTTTTACAAAAATGAAAAAGATAAATATAAGGAAAACAAATTAAAAAGTAAAGAATAAAGGCATGACAAAATATGTAGTACATTGCATAATTAAACTATAGTATTAAAATAATTGGAAAAGGTTATAAGATAGAATATAAGAAGAAATTGAAATTTACAAATATAAAAAACAAATGAAAAAGGTAAATACAAAATAAACAAATGAAATGGAAAGGAATGAAAGCTATAATATGATTAAATAGCACATTACATAACTAAACTAAAGTATAAAAATAATGGAAATATTGGAAAAATAGAATAGAAGAAAAAATGAATCAATCGGTCAAGATTCTCTTGATGTTAGACCTGAATTGATGTAGGGAAATACCAAACAGATCAACCTCATTCAGCTCTCCGTTAAACATACGATAAACGCGCTGCAGATAAAAATATTTTTGGGAATTAGTATTGAAAGGATCAAGTGAAAAGAGTGCAACGCGTCTAGGGTATCGAACTGGGATTCTGAAATTAACCTTATTCAGTAAATCAGAACAATCAAGGAAACCATTTATGAGCTTAAAGAAGAATATAGCATCAGAATGTCGTCGCCTGACAGAAAGATTGTTAAAAGAAAGGATTTTTAAAATGTCGGAAACAGTAGAATGGGTATAGGTAGGAAAAAGGTAGCGTAAGGATTTAATAAATTTAAGTTGAACTTTCTCAATACAATTAATATGGGATAAATAAAAAGGTGACCAGATAATTGAGGCAAATTCAAGGTGAGACCTTACAAAGGAAAAATAAAGTAATTTTAGTACGTAAGGATCATTAAAGGGTTTTGTTGAGCGGAGTAGGAATCCAAGAGATTTAAATGCTTTGTTGGTAATAAAAGAAATATGTTCAGAGAAATCTAGTTTATCATTGAGTATTACACCAAGATCCTTAATAGAAGATGACGTGTTAAGGATTGAATGATTTAATTGATATTGATTAGTAATAATTGACTTATTTCTAGTGAAATTTAAAATAGAGCATTTTTCTAGATTAATAAAAAGATCATTATTTAAACAATATATAGAGAATCTATCTAGATCTTCTTGTATCTTATGACAATCGTCTATGGTGTATATAGGTTTGTAAATTTTTAAATCATCAGCGTAAAGAAGTATAAAGGAATGTTTGAATGTATGTGTGTATTCTTGTGTTTGTATGTTTGCATGTGTGTATGTGTGTATGTGTGTGTGTTTATGCATGTATGTATGTATGTACGTATGTATGTGTGTATTCTTGTGTTTGTATGTTTGCATGCGTGTATGTGTGTATTATGTATGTGTGTATGTGTGTATGTGTATGCATGTATGTATGTATGTATGTATGTACGTATGTATGTATGTTTGTATGCATGCATGTAAGTATGTGTGTGTGTTTGTGTATGTGTGTATTATGTATGTGTGTATTCGTGTGTTTGTATGTTTGCATGTGTGTATGTGTGTATTATGTATGTGTGTATGTGTGTGTGTGTATGCATGTATGTATGTATGTATGTATGTATGTATCTGTGTGTGTTTGTGTATGTGTGTATTATGTATGTGTGTATTTGTGTGTGTGTATGTATGCACGTGTGTATGCATGCATGTATGTATGTATGTATGTATGTGTGTGTGTATGCATGTATGTATGTATGTCTGTATGTATGCATATATGTATGTATGTATGTATGTATGCATGCATGTATGTATGTATTTGTGTGTGTTTGTGTATGTGTGTATTATGTATGTGTGTATTTGTGTGTGTGTATGTTTGTGTGTATGTGTATGCATGTATGTATGTATGTATGTATGTACGTATGTATGTATGTTTGTATGCATGTATGTATGTGTGTGTGTGTGTGTTTGTGTATGTGTGTATTATGTATGTGTGTATTCGTGTGTTTGTATGTTTGCACGTGTGTATGTGTGTATTATGTATGTGTGTATGTGTGTGTGTGTATGCATGTATGTATGTGTGTACGTATGTATGTTTGTATGTATGCATGCATGTTTGCATGCATGTATGTATGTATGTATGTGTGTGTGTTTGTGTATGTGTGTATTTGTGTGGGTGGGTGTGTGTGTATGTGTGTATTATGTATGTGTGTTTGTGTGTGTTTGTATGTTTGCATGTGTGTATTTGTGTGTGTGTATGTATGTACGTATGTATGTTTGTATGTATGCATGCATGTATGTATGTATGTATGTGTGTGTTTGTGTATGTGTGTATTATGTATGTGTGTATGTATGCATGTATGTATGTACGTATGTATGTTTGTATGTATGCATGCATGTATGTATGTATGTATGTATGTGTTTGTGTATGTGTGTATTATGTATGTGTGTATGTATGCATGTGTGTATGCATGCATGTATGTATGTATGTATTTATGTGTGTGTGTGTATGCATGTATGTATGTATGTTTGTATGTATGCATGCATTAACCTAACCTAACCTAACCTAACCTAACCTAACCTAACCTCACCTAACCGAACCTAACCTAACCTAACCTAACCTAACCTAACCTAACCTATACACAAACACACACACATACATACATGCATGCATACATACATACATACATACATGCATGCATACATACAAACACACAAATACACACATGCATACATACACACACACATACACACATATATAATACACACATACACACATGCAAACATACAAACACACGAATACACACATACATAATACACACATACACAAACACACACACATACATACATGCATGCATACAAACATACATACATACGTACATACATACAAACATACATACATGCATACACATACACACATACACACATACACACATACATAATACACACATACACGCATGCAAACATACAAACACAAGAATACACACATACATACATACATGCATACATACATGCATGCATACATACAAACATACATACGTACATACATACATACATGCATAAACACACACACATACACACATACACACATGCAAACATACAAACACAAGAATACACACATACATAATACACACATACACAAACACACACACATACGTAAATGCATGCATACATACAAACATACATACATACATGCATACACACACACACATAAATACATACATACATACATGCATGCATACACACATGCATACATACACACATACATAATACACACATACACAAACACATACATACACAAACACACACATACATACACAAACACACACATACATACATACATACATGCATGCATACATACAAACATACATACGTACATACATACACACACACAAATACACACATGCAAACATACAAACACACACAAACACACATACATAATACACACATACACACACACCCACCCACACAAATACACACATACACAAACACACACACATACATACATACATACATGCATGCAAACATGCATGCATACATACAAACATACATACGTACACACATACATACATGCATACACACACACACATACACACATACATAATACACACATACACACGTGCAAACATACAAACACACGAATACACACATACATAATACACACATACACAAACACACACACACACACATACATACATGCATACAAACATACATACATACGTACATACATACATACATACATACATACATGCATACACATACACACAAACATACACACACACAAATACACACATACATAATACACACATACACAAACACACACAAATACATACATACATGCATGCATACATACATACATACATACATATATGCATACATACAAACATACATACATACATGCATACACACACACATACATACATACATACATACATGCATGCATACACACGTGCATACATACACACACACAAATACACACATACATAATACACACATACACAAACACACACAGATACATACATACATACATACATACATACATGCATACACACACACACATACACACATACATAATACACACATACACACATGCAAACATACAAACACACGAATACACACATACATAATACACACATACACAAACACACACACATACTTACATGCATGCATACAAACATACATACATACGTACATACATACATACATACATACATGCATACACATACACACATACACACATACATAATACACACATACACACATGCAAACATACAAACACAAGAATACACACATACATACGTACATACATACATACATGCATAAACACACACACATACACACATACACACATGCAAACATACAAACACAAGAATACACACATACATAATACACTTATACACAAACACACACACACATACGTAAATGCATGCATACATACAAACATACATACATACATGCATACACACACACACATACATACAAACATACATACATGCATGCATACACACATGCATACATACACACATACATAATACACACATACACAAACACATACATACATACATACATACATGCATGCATACATACAAACATACATACGTACATACATACACACACACAAATACACACATGCAAACATACAAACACACAAAAAAACACATACATAATACACACATACACACACACACACCCACACAAATACACACATACACAAACACACACACATACATACATACATACATGCATGCAAACATACAAACATACATACGTACATACATACACACACACAAATACACACATGCAAACATACAAACACACACAAACACACATACATAATACACACATACACACACACACACCCACACAAATACACACATACACAAACACACACACATACATACATACTTACATACATGCATACATGCATGCATACATACAAACATACATACGTACACACATACATACATGCATACACACACACACATACACATATACATAATACACACATACACACATGCAAACATACAAACACACGAATACACACATACATAATACACACATACAGAAACACACACACATACATACATGCATGCATACATACATACATACATACACACATACATAATACACACATGCATACATACATACATACATGCATGCATACATACAAACATACATACGTACCTAACCTAACCTAACCTAACCTAACCTTACCTAACCTAACCTAACCTAACCTTACCTAACCGAACCTAACCTTACCTAACCTAACCTAACCTATACACAAACACACACACATACATACATGCATGCATACATACATACATACATACATGCATACACATACACACATACACACATACATAATACACACATATACAAATGCATACATACACACACACAAATACACACATACATAATACACACATACACGAACACACACACATACATACATACATACATACATGCATGCATATACACGTGCATACATACACACACACAAATACACACATACATAATACACACATACACAAACACACACAGATACATACATACATACATACATACATACATACATGCATACACACACACACATACACACATACATAATACACACATACACACATGCAAACATACAAACACACGAATACACACATACATAATACACACATACACAAACACACACACATACATACATGCATGCATACAAACATACATACATACGTACATACATACATACATAAATACATGCATACACATACACACATACACACATACACACATACATAATACACACATACACGCATGCAAACATACAAACACAAGAATACACACATACATACATACATGCATACATACATGCATGCATACATACAAACATACATACGTACATACATACATACATGCATAAACACACACACATACACACATACACACATGCAAACATACAAACACAAGAATACACACATACATAATACACACATACACAAACACACACACATACGTAAATGCATGCATACATACAAACATACATAAATACATGCATACACACACACACATAAATACATACATACATACATGCATGCATACACACATACACACATACATAATACACACATACACAAACACATACATACATACATACATACATGCATGCATACATACAAACATACATACGTACATACATACACACACACAAATACACACATGCAAACAAACAAACACACACAAACACACATACATAATACACACATACACACACACACCCACACAAATACACACATACACAAACACACACACACATACGTAAATGCATGCATACATACAAACATATGAAAATGGGGCTGACTTGGCACTTATTTCTGAGCAGTATCGCGGGAATACCCCACCTCGCTGGTTTTCTGATGCAGATTCTAGAGCGGCCATATGTGCCTTCTCCCCTCTGCTGCATATTACTGATGTAGATAGTGGTAGCAAAAGCGGCTGGACTTGGGTTGAGATGGACAAGGTGAGGATATATTCTTGCTATTTTTCCCCGAATTCAATATACACCGACTTCGTAGAAGGTCTCACCCGACTGGGAGATAGCATCAGCGCTTCTCCTCTACCTACGATTGTCGCTGGTGACTTTAATGCAAAAGCTCCTGAATGGGGGTCTCCACACACGGATAGAAGAGGTATATTGCTTTCAGAGATGGCTTCACAGCTGCGACTACACGCTATAAACACCGGATCTAGCACCTTCGTGCGCGGGAACAGTGCTTCGGTTATAGATGTTACATTTGTACACGAATCGCTACTGGGAAGAGTTGGACATTGGGAAGTTCTTGACACCCATTCTTACAGCGATCATCTATACATCAAATTTACAATAAAAAATTGCCTAAAGAAGACAAAAAATAAAGCACTCGAAGGGTGGGCAGTCAGGAAATTGGACGCACCAGCACTCGAAGGGGCCATAGCGCTCAAGAGAGAGACTGTTTTCAATGGTATATCTGGGAGAGGGGCTGAAGAAGTTACTCAATCGCTCAACGACCTTTTCCGCTTTGCTTGCAACGCCTCAATGCCCAAGCTTGGCAGCGGCGTGCGTCGACCCCCAGTGTACTGGTGGAATGACGGGATAGCAGAACTCCGACGGAACTGCACAGCTTGTCATCGCAGGATGCAACGACATCCCGACTGCGACGAGCGACGTCAAGCGTATAAAGAGGCTAGAAAGGCTTTGCGCAACGCAATCAAGAGAAGCAAATCGCAGTGCTGGGAAGAGATGTGTAACTCTGTCAACGCCGATCCATGGGGTACACCTTATAAGATTGTGAGGAGGAAACTTCGGCGATCGATAGATGATCCTTACCTCAACAACCAATCAAATCTGGAGATGATAGTTGATGGACTCTTCTCGACCCGGGAAAATTTTGACGTCATCGTCAGAAGAAATATGGACAATGATATAAGCGAACAAATACCCATCTTTACTGATGAGGAACTAAACATGGCTGCCAGACGACTACAGACTAACAAAGCCCCAGGACCGGACTGCGTCCCAAACGCAATCATCAGACGGGTCGCTGACTCAGATCCTGCACTACTACTTGCAGTCTACAACTCTTGTCTGACAGAAGGGACGTTTCCTTCTTCTTGGAAGAGACAAAGATTGGTACTTATTCCGAAGGGAAACAAGGTCCAGAATAGCCCATCTGCATACAGGCCGCTTTGCATGCTGGACGGACTCGGCAAGCTTTTAGAGAGACTGATTCTCCAGCGGCTACAGAAGTACCTTGAGGATCCTACGAAGGGACTTTCGCCACACCAGTTTGGCTTCCGCCCGGGGCGCTCGACAATTGAGGCAATACAACAGGTCATTGACACTGTTAAGAAAGCATGGGAGGGAAGTGTCAAAGCAAGCGGGCATGTCGTGATGATTGCACTTGATATTAAGAATGCATTCAACTCAGCAAAATGGAACCTGATCCTTGAAGCGCTCCAAAGAATTGAGACACCAGCATACTTGGAGCGGATAATCAAAAGTTATCTTTCGGACAGACAGCTGGAATACAACTGTAATGGCATTCAACGACAGCGAACGATCACGGCAGGCGTTCCACAGGGCTCGGTACTTGGACCTGCACTGTGGAATGTCATGTATGATGGTCTTATACGTGTTCCATTTCGCCCAGAGGCGAAGATAATCGCCTTCGCCGATGATGTAGCATTGCTAGTTGCGGCGAAATCTGTAGAACTCTTGCGAGCTATTTGTGAAGACTCGATCGGAAAGATAAGGAGATGGCTGTCGGACGCTGGATTGGAATTAGCAGTTCAAAAGACTGAGGCCGTGTTCTTCACCAGACGAAGGAAGTTAATACCGCCGCAACTCTTCATCGACGGGCATGAGGTGAAATATAATAGATCGATCCGATACCTGGGAGTATGGATCGATGACAAACTTCGCTTCACTGTACATACAGAAAAGGTGGCAGCAAAAGCAGCAGGAGTTGCCGAAGACTTGGCCAGGTTGATGCCCAACATAGGAGGACCCAAAACAAACAGAAGAAAACTTTATAATGAAGTAGTCCACTCGGTTCTGTTGTACGGCGCTCCGATATGGGCGGATGCAATGATAACGGAAAAGGCGAGACTCAACATAGCAAGAGTTCAGCGAAGAAGTGCGCTAAGAGTTGCTGCTGCATATCGCACGGTATCCGAAGCAGCCATCCTCGCAATAACAGCCATACCACCCATCGATCTGCTCGCAGAAGAGCGGAAAGCGGTCTACAGAGGGGAGCAAAAAAATGACTCAAAAGAAAGAACTATGTCTTTGTGGCAGACTCGATGGGATGCGTCAACTAAGGGTCGGTGGACGCATCGACTCATCAGAGACCTGAGGGTTTGGAGCCGGAGAAAACATGGTGAACTGTGCTTTCACCTAACTCAGATTTTAACAGGACATGGCTGCTTCGGAAGCTATCTGCACAAGATAGGAAAAAGAGCAACACCAGGATGTCATCACTGCAGTGCAGAAAACGACGATGCTGAACACACTGCATTCGATTGTCCAGCATGGAACGCACATAGAACCAATCTAAAAAATGAACTCGGTGTTAACTCATTAGCGACGACTAACATGATTCCTGCTATGCTTGAGAGTGCAGAGGCGTGGACAGCATGCACTACGTTTGCAGTATGCATCATGCGGGAGAAAGAAGAGGCAGAACGCGATCGAGAGAAAAAAAGTCGGACTTTGTAAAATGACGAGAGCCTAGATGGCTATTCTGGCTGCCACCCTTGAGCAATACTTAATTAGTAGCCGGGTGGTAGCTGAAGAGGAGGGGGGTTTTAGTGGGTAAAAATCCCACACTACCACCGGAATTAAACACGTCGGTGGTGTCTTCTAGAAGATTTCCCCCCGCCGGAAAAAAAAAAAAAAAAAAAAAAAAAAAAAAAAGGTTAGGTTAGGTTAGGTACGTATGTATGTTTGTATGTATGCATGCATGTATGTATGTATGTATGCATGTGTGTATTATGTATGTGTGTATGTATGTATGTATGCATGCATGTATGTATGTGTGTGTGTGTGTTTGTGTATGTGTGTATTATGTATGTGTGTATTCGTGTGTTTGTATGATTGCACGTGTGTATGTGTGTATTATGTATGTGTGTATGTGTGTGTGTGTATGCATGTATGTATGTGTGTACGTATGTATGTTTGTATGTATGCATGCATGTTTGCATGCATGTATGTATGTATGTATGTGTGTGTGTTTGTGTATGTGTGTATTTGTGTAGGTGTGTGTGTGTGTATGTGTGTATTATGTATGTGTGTTTGTGTGTGTTTGTATGTTTGCATGTGTGTATTTGTGTGTGTGTATGTATGTACGTATGTATGTTTGTATGTATGCATGCATTTACGTATGTGTGTGTGTGTTTGTGTATGTGTGTATTTGTGTGGGTGTGTGTGTGTATGTGTGTATTATGTATGTGTGTTTGTGTGTGTTTGTTTGTTTGCATGTGTGTATTTGTGTGTGTGTATGTATGTACGTATGTATGTTTGTATGTATGCATGCATGTATGTATGTATGTATGTATGTGTTTGTGTATGTGTGTATTATGTATGTGTGTATGTGTGTATGCATGCATGTATGTATGTATGTATTTATTTGTGTGTGTGTATGCATGTATTTATGTATGTTTGTATGTATGCATGCATTTACGTATGTGTGTGTGTTTGTGTATGTGTGTATTATGTATGTGTGTATTCTTGTGTTTGTATGTTTGCATGTGTGTATGTGTGTATGTGTGTGTGTTTATGCATGTATGTATGTATGTACGTATGTATGTTTGTATGTATGCATGCATGTATGTATGCATGTATGTATGTATGTGTGTATTCTTGTGTTTGTATGTTTGCATGCGTGTATGTGTGTATTATGTATGTGTGTATGTGTGTATGTGTGTATGTGTATGCATGTATTTATGTATGTATGTATGTACGTATGTATGTATGTTTGTATGCATGCATGTATGTATGTGTGTGTGTTTGTGTATGTGTGTATTATGTATGTGTGTATTCGTGTGTTTGTATATTTGCATGTGTGTATGTGTGTATTATGTATGTGTGTATGTGTGTGTGTGTATGCATGTATGTATGTATGTATGTATGTATGTATCTGTGTGTGTTTGTGTATGTGTGTATTATGTATGTGTGTATTTGTGTGTGTGTATGTATGCACGTGTATATGCATGCATGTATGTATGTATGTATGTATGTGTGTGTGTTCGTGTATGTGTGTATTATGTATGTGTGTATTTGTGTGTGTGTATGTATGCATTTGTATATGTGTGTATTATGTATGTGTGTATGTGTGTATGTGTATGCATGTATGTATGTATGTATGTATGCATGCATGTATGTATGTGTGTGTGTTCGTGTATAGGTTAGGTTAGGTTAGGTAAGGTTAGGTTCGGTTAGGTTAGGTTAGGTTAGGTTAGGTTAGGTAAGGTTAGGTTAGGTTAGGTTAGGTTAGGTACGTATGTATGTTTGTATGTATGCATGCATGTATGTATGTATGTATGCATGTGTGTATTATGTATGTGTGTATGTATGTATGTATGTATGCATGCATGTATGTATGTGTGTGTGTTTCTGTATGTGTGTATTATGTATGTGTGTATTCGTGTGTTTGTATGTTTGCATGTGTGTATGTGTGTATTATGTATATGTGTATGTGTGTGTGTGTATGCATGTATGTATGTGTGTACGTATGTATGTTTGTATGTATGCATGCATGTATGCATGTATGTAAGTATGTATGTATGTGTGTGTGTTTGTGTATGTGTGTATTTGTGTGGGTGTGTGTGTGTGTATGTGTGTATTATGTATGTGTTTTTTTGTGTGTTTGTATGTTTGCATGTGTGTATTTGTGTGTGTGTATGTATGTACGTATGTATGTTTGTATGTATGCATGCATGTATGTATGTATGTATGTATGTGTTTGTGTATGTGTGTATTATGTATGTGTGTATGTATGCATGTGTGTATGCATGCATGTATGTATGTTTGTATGTATGTGTGTGTGTGTATGCATGTATGTATGTATGTTTGTATGTATGCATGCATTTACGTATGTGTGTGTGTGTTTGTGTATAAGTGTATTATGTATGTGTGTATTCTTGTGTTTGTATGTTTGCATGTGTGTATGTGTGTATGTGTGTGTGTTTATGCATGTATGTATGTATGTACGTATGTATGTGTGTATTCTTGTGTTTGTATGTTTGCATGTGTGTATGTGTGTATTATGTATGTGTGTATGTGTGTATGTGTATGCATGTATGTATGTATGTATGTATGTACGTATGTATGTATGTTTGTATGCATGCATGTAAGTATGTGTGTGTGTTTGTGTATGTGTGTATTATGTATGTGTGTATTCGTGTGTTTGTATGTTTGCATGTGTGTATGTGTGTATTATGTATGTGTGTATGTGTGTGTGTGTATGCATGTATGTATGTATGTATGTATGTATGTATCTGTGTGTGTTTGTGTATGTGTGTATTATGTATGTGTGTATTTGTGTGTGTGTATGTATGCACGTGTGTATGCATGCATGTATGTATGTATGTATGTATGTGTGTGTGTATGCATGTATGTATGTATGTTTGTATGTATGCATATATGTATGTATGTATGTATGTATGCATGCATGTATGTATGTATTTGTGTGTGTTTGTGTATGTGTGTATTATGTATGTGTGTATTTGTGTGTGTGTATGTTTGTGTGTATGTGTATGCATGTATGTATGTATGTATGTATGTATGTACGTATGTATGTATGTTTGTATGCATGTATGTATGTGTGTGTGTGTGTGTTTGTGTATGTGTGTATTATGTATGTGTGTATTCGTGTGTTTGTATGTTTGCACGTGTGTATGTGTGTATTATGTATGTGTGTATGTGTGTGTGTGTATGCATGTATGTATGTGTGTACGTATGTATGTTTGTATGTATGCATGCATGTTTGCATGCATGTATGTATGTATGTATGTGTGTGTGTTTGTGTATGTGTGTATTTGTGTGGGTGGGTGTGTGTGTATGTGTGTATTATGTATGTGTGTTTGTGTGTGTTTGTATGTTTGCATGTGTGTATTTGTGTGTGTGTATGTATGTACGTATGTATGTTTGTATGTATGCATGCATGTATGTATGTATGTATGTGTGTGTTTGTGTATGTGTGTATTATGTATGTGTGTATGTATGCATGTATGTATGTATGTATGTACGTATGTATGTATGTTTGTATGCATGCATGTATGTATGTGTGTGTGTTTGTGTATGTGTGTATTATGTATGTGTGTATTCGTGTGTTTGTATGTTTGCATGTGTGTATGTGTGTATTATGTATGTGTGTATGTGTGTGTGTGTATGCATGTATGTATGTATGTATGTATGTATGTATCTGTGTGTGTTTGTGTATGTGTGTATTATGTATGTGTGTATTTGTGTGTGTGTATGTATGCACGTGTATATGCATGCATGTATGTATGTATGTATGTATGTGTGTGTGTTCGTGTATGTGTGTATTATGTATGTGTGTATTTGTGTGTGTGTATGTATGCATTTGTATATGTGTGTATTATGTATGTGTGTATGTGTGTATGTGTATGCATGTATGTATGTATGTATGTATGCATGCATGTATGTATGTGTGTGTGTTTGTGTATAGGTTAGGTTAGGTTAGGTAAGGTTAGGTTCGGTTAGGTTAGGTTAGGTTAGGTTAGGTTAGGTTAGGTAAGGTTAGGTTAGGTTAGGTTAGGTTAGGTACGTATGTATGTTTGTATGTATGCATGCATGTATGTATGTATGTATGCATGTGTGTATTATGTATGTGTGTATGTAGGTATGTATGCATGCATGTATGTATGTGTGTGTGTTTCTGTATGTGTGTATTATGTATGTGTGTATTCGTGTGTTTGTATGTTTGCATGTGTGTATGTGTGTATTATGTATGTGTGTATGTGTGTGTGTGTATGCATGTATGTATGTGTGTACGTATGTTTGTTTGTATGTATGCATGCATGTATGCATGTATGTAAGTATGTATGTATGTGTGTGTGTTTGTGTATGTGTGTATTTGTGTGGGTGGGTGTGTGTGTATGTGTGTATTATGTATGTGTGTTTGTGTGTGTTTGTATTTTTGCTTGTGTGTATTTGTGTGTGTGTATGTATGTACGTATGTATGTTTGTATGTATGCATGCATGTATGTATGTATGTATGTGTGTGTTTGTGTATGTGTGTATTATGTATGTGTGTATGTATGCATGTATGTATGTATGTATGTACGTATGTATGTATGTTTGTATGCATGCATGTATGTATGTGTGTGTGTTTGTGTATGTGTGTATTATGTATGTGTGTATTCGTGTGTTTGTATGTTTGCATGTGTGTATGTGTGTATTATGTATGTGTGTATGTGTGTCTGTGTATGTATGCATGTGTGTATTTGTGTGTTTGTATGTATGCATGCATGTATGTATGTATGTATGTATGCATGCATGTATGTATGTGTGTGTGTGTTTGTCTATAGGTTAGGTTAGGTTAGGTTAGGTTAGGTTAGGTTAGGTTAGGTTAGGTTAGGTACGTATGTATGTTTGTATGTATGCATGAATGTATGTAGGTATGTATGCATGTGTGTATTATGTATGTGTGTATGTATGTATGTATGCATGCATGTATGTATGTGTGTGTGTGTGTTTGTGTATGTGTGTATTATGTATGTGTGTATTCGTGTGTTTGTATGATTGCACGTGTGTATGTGTGTATTATGTATGTGTGTATGTGTGTGTGTGTATGCATGTATGTATGTGTGTACGTATGTATGTTTGTATGTATGCATGCATGTTTGCATGCATGTATGTATGTATGTATGTGTGTGTGTTTGTGTATGTGTGTATTTGTGTAGGTGTGTGTGTGTGTATGTGTGTATTATGTATGTGTGTTTGTGTGTGTTTGTATGTTTGCATGTGTGTATTTGTGTGTGTGTATGTATGTACGTATGTATGTTTGTATGTATGCATGCATTTACGTATGTGTGTGTGTGTTTGTGTATGTGTGTATTTGTGTGGGTGTGTGTGTGTATGTGTGTATTATGTATGTGTGTTTGTGTGTGTTTGTTTCTTTGCATGTGTGTATTTGTGTGTGTGTATGTATGTACGTATGTATGTTTGTATGTATGCATGCATGTATGTATGTATGTATGTATGTGTTTGTGTATGTGTGTATTATGTATGTGTGTATGTGTGTATGCATGCATGTATGTATGTATGTATTTATGTGTGTGTGTGTATGCATGTATGTATGTATGTTTGTATGTATGCATGCATTTACGTATGTGTGTGTGTTTGTGTATGTGTGTATTATGTATGTGTGTATTCTTGTGTTTGTATGTTTGCATGTGTGTATGTGTGTATGTGTGTGTGTTTATGCATGTATGTATGTATGTACGTATGTATGTTTGTATGTATGCATGCATGTATGTATGCATGTATGTATGTATGTGTGTATTCTTGTGTTTGTATGTTTGCATGCGTGTATGTGTGTATTATGTATGTGTGTATGTGTGTATGTGTGTATGTGTATGCATGTATTTATGTATGTATGTATGTACGTATGTATGTATGTTTGTATGCATGCATGTATGTATGTGTGTGTGTTTGTGTATGTGTGTATTATGTATGTGTGTATTCGTGTGTTTGTATGTTTGCATGTGTGTATGTGTGTATTATGTATGTGTGTATGTGTGTGTGTGTATGCATGTATGTATGTATGTATGTATGTATGTATCTGTGTGTGTTTGTGTATGTGTGTATTATGTATGTGTGTATTTGTGTGTGTGTATGTATGCACGTGTATATGCATGCATGTATGTATGTATGTATGTATGTGTGTGTGTTCGTGTATGTGTGTATTATGTATGTGTGTATTTGTGTGTGTGTATGTATGCATTTGTATATGTGTGTATTATGTATGTGTGTATGTGTGTATGTGTATGCATGTATGTATGTATGTATGTATGCATGCATGTATGTATGTGTGTGTGTTTGTGTATAGGTTAGGTTAGGTTAGGTAAGGTTAGGTTCGGTTAGGTTAGGTTAGGTTAGGTTAGGTTAGGTTAGGTAAGGTTAGGTTAGGTTAGGTACGGTTAGGTACGTATGTATGTTTGTATGTATGCATGCATGTATGTATGTATGTATGCATGTGTGTATTATGTATGTGTGTATGTATGTATGTATGCATGCATGTATGTATGTGTGTGTGTTTCTGTATGTGTGTATTATGTATGTGTGTATTCGTGTGTTTGTATGTTTTCATGTGTGTATGTGTGTATTATGTATGTGTGTATGTGTGTGTGTGTATGCATGTATGTATGTGTGTACGTATGTATGTTTGTATGTATGCATGCATGTATGCATGTATGTAAGTATGTATGTATGTGTGTGTGTTTGTGTATGTGTGTATTTGTGTGGGTGTGTGTGTGTGTATGTGTGTATTATGTATGTGTGTTTGTGTGTGTTTGTAAGTTTGCATGTGTGTATTTGTGTGTGTGTATGTATGTACGTATGTATGTTTGTATGTTTGCATGCATGTATGTTTTGTATGTATGTGTGTGTGTTTGTGTATGTGTGTATTTGTGTGGGTGTGTGTGTGTGTATGTGTGTATTATATATGTGTGTTTGTGTGTGTTTGTATGTTTGCATGTGTGTATTTGTGTGTGTGTATGTATGTACGTATGTATGTTTGTATGTTTGCATGCATGTATGTATGTATGTTTGTATGTGTGTGTGTTTGTGTATGTGTGTATTTGTGTGGGTGTGTGTGTGTATGTGTGTATTATGTATGTGTGTTTGTGTGTGTTTGTAAGTTTGCATGTGTGTATTTGTGTGTGTGTATGTATGTACGTATGTATGTTTGTATGTTTGCATGCATGTATGTTTTGTATGTATGTGTGTGTGTTTGTGTATGTGTGTATTTGTGTGGGTGTGTGTGTGTGTATGTGTGTATTATGTATGTGTGTTTGTGTGTGTTTGTAAGTTTGCATGTGTGTATTTGTGTGTGTGTATGTATGTACGTATGTATGTTTGTATGTTTGCATGCATGTATGTTTTGTATGTATGTGTGTGTGTTTGTGTATGTGTGTATTTGTGTGGGTGTGTGTGTGTGTATGTGTGTATTATATATGTGTGTTTGTGTGTGTTTGTATGTTTGCATGTGTGTATTTGTGTGTGTGTATGTATGTACGTATGTATGTTTGTATGTATGCATGCATGTATGTATGTATGTATGTATGTGTTTGTGTATGTGTGTATGTGTGTATGTGTATGCATGTATGTATGTATGTATGTATGTACGTATGTATGTATGTTTGTATGCATGAATGTCAGTATGTGTGTGTGTTTGTGTATGTGTGTATTATGTATGTGTGTATTCGTGTGTTTGTATGTTTGCATGTGTGTATGTGTGTATTATGTATGTGTGTATGTGTGTGTGTATGTATGCATGTGTGTATTTGTGTGTTTGTATGTATGCATGCATGTATGTATGTATGTATGTATGCATGCATGTATGTATGTGTGTGTGTTTGTGTATAGGTTAGGTTAGGTTAGGTTAGGTTAGGTTCGGTTCGGTTAGGTTAGGTTAGGTTAGGTTAGGTTAGGTAAGGTTAGGTTAGGTTAGGTTAGGTTAGGTACGTATGTATGTTTGTATGTATGCATGCATGTATGTATGTATGTATGCATGTGTGTATTATGTATGTGTGTATGTATGTATGTATGCATGCATGTTTGTATGTGTGTGTGTGTGTGTTTGTGTATGTGTGTATTATGTATGTGTGTTTGTGTGTGTTTGTATGTTTGCATGTGTGTATTTGTGTGTGTGTGTATGTATGTACGTATGTATGTTTGTATGTATGCATGCATGTATGTATGTATATATGTGTGTGTGTTTGTGTATGTGTTTATTTGTGTGGGTGTGTGTGTGTGTATGTGTGTATTATGTATGTGTGTTTGTGTGTGTTTTTTTATGTTTGCATGTGTGTATTTGTGTGTGTGTATGTATGTACGTATGTATGTTTGTATGTATGCATGCATGTATGTATGTATGTATGTATGTGTTTGTGTATGTGTGTATTATGTATGTGTGTGTGTGTATGCATGTATGTATGTATGTTTGTATGTATGCATGCATTTACGTATGTGTGTGTGTGTTTGTGTATGTGTGTATTATGTATGTGTGTATTCTTGTGTTTGTATGTTTGCATGTGTGTATGTGTGTATGTGTGTGTGTTTATGCATGTATGTATGTATGTACGTATGTATGTTTGTATGTATGCATGCATGTATGTATGCATGTATGTATGTATGTGTGTATTCTTGTGTATGTGTGTATTATGTATGTGTGTATTCGTGTGTTTGTATGTTTGCATGTGTGTATGTGTGTATGTGTGTGTGTATGTATGCATGTGTGTATTTGTGTGTTTGTATGTATGCATGCATGTATGTATGTATGTATGTATGCATGCATGTATGTATGTGTGTGTGTTTGTGTATAGGTTAGGTTAGGTTAGGTTAGGTTAGGTTAGGTGAGGTTAGGTTAGGTTAGGTTAGGTTCGGTTACGTTAGGTTAGGTTGGGTAAGGTTAGGTTAGGTAAGGTTAGGTTAGGTTAGGTTAGGTTAGGTACGTAGGTTTGTTTGTATGTATGCATGCATGTATGTATGTATGTATGCATGTGTGTATTATGTATGTGTGTATGTATGTATGTATGCATGCATGTATGTATGTGTGTATTCGTGTGTTTGTATGTTTGCACGTGTGTATGTGTGTATTATGTATGTGTGTATGTGTGTGTGTGTATGCATGTATGTATGTGTGTTCGTATGTATGTTTGTATGTATGCATGCATGTTTGCATGCATGTATGTATGTATGTATGTGTGTGGGTTTGTGTATGTGTGTATTTGTGTGGGTGTGTGTGTGTGTATGTGTGTATTATGTATGTGTGTTTGTGTGTGTTTGTATGTTTGCATGTATGTATTTGTGTGTGTGTATGTATGTACGTATGTATGTTTGTATGTATGCATGCATGTATGTATGTATGTATGTGTGTGTGTTTGTGTATGTGTGTATTTGTGTGGGTGTGTGTGTGTGTATGTGTGTATTATGTATGTGTGTTTGTTTGTGTTTGTATGTTTGCATGTGTGTATTTGTGTGTGTGTATGTATGTACGTATGTATGTTTGTATGTATGCATGCATGTATGTATGTATGTATGTATGTGTTTGTGTATGTGTGTATTATGTATGTGTGTATGTATGCATGTGTGTATGCATGCATGTATGTATGTATGTATGTATGTGTGTGTGTGTATGCATGTATGTATGTATGTTTGTATGTATGCATGCATTTACGTATGTGTGTGTGTGTTTGTGTATAAGTGTATTATGTATGTGTGTATTCTTGTGTTTGTATGTTTGCATGTGTGTATGTGTGTATGTGTGTGTGTTTATGCATGTATGTATGTATGTACGTATGTATGTGTGTATTCTTGTGTTTGTATGTTTGCATGTGTGTATGTGTGTATGTGTGTGTGTTTATGCATGTATGTATGTATGTACGTATGTATGTTTGTATGTATGCATGCATGTATGTATGCATGTATGTATGTATGTGTGTATTCTTGTGTATGTGTGTATTATGTATGTGTGTATTCGTGTGTTTGAATGTTTGCATGTGTGTATGTGTGTATGTGTGTGTGTATGTATGCATGTGTGTATTTGTGTGTTTGTATGTATGCATGCATGTATGTATGTATGTATGTATGCATGCATGTATGTATGTGTGTGTGTTTGTGTATAGGTTAGGTTAGGTTAGGTTAGGTTAGGTTAGGTTAGGTTAGGTTAGGTGAGGTTAGGTTAGGTTAGGTTAGGTTCGGTTAGGTTAGGTTAGGTTGGGTAAGGTTAGGTTAGGTAAGGTTAGGTTAGGTTAGGTTAGGTTAGGTACGTATGTTTGTTTGTATGTATGCATGCATGTATGTATGTATGTATGCATGTGTGTATTATGTATGTGTGTATGTATGTATGTATGCATGCATGTATGTATGTGTGTATTCGTGTGTTTGTATGTTTGCACGTGTGTATGTGTGTATTATGTATGTGTGTATGTGTGTGTGTGTATGCATGTATGTATGTGTGTACGTATGTATGTTTGTATGTATGCATGCATGTTTGCATGCATGTATGTATGTATGTATGTGTGTGTGTTTGTGTATGTGTGTATTTGTGTGGGTGGGTGTGTGTGTATGTGTGTATTATGTATGTGTGTTTGTGTGTGTTTGTATTTTTGCTTGTGTGTATTTGTGTGTGTGTATGTATGTACGTATGTATGTTTGTATGTATGCATGCATGTATGTATGTATGTATGTGTGTGTTTGTGTATGTGTGTATTATGTATGTGTGTATGTATGCATGTATGTATGTATGTATGTACGTATGTATGTATGTTTGTATGCATGCATGTATGTATGTGTGTGTGTTTGTGTATGTGTGTATTATGTATGTGTGTATTCGTGTGTTTGTATGTTTGCATGTGTGTATGTGTGTATTATGTATGTGTGTATGTGTGTGTGTGTATGCATGTATGTATGTATGTATGTATGTATGTATCTGTGTGTGTTTGTGTATGTGTGTATTATGTATGTGTGTATTTGTGTGTGTGTATGTATGCACGTGTGTATGCATGCATGTATGTATGTATGTATGTATGTGTGTGTGTTCGTGTATGTGTGTATTATGTATGTGTGTATTTGTGTGTGTGTATGTATGCATTTGTATATGTGTGTATTATGTATGTGTGTATGTGTGTATGTGTATGCATGTATGTATGTATGTATGTATGCATGCATGTATGTATGTGTGTGTGTTTGAGTATAGGTTAGGTTAGGTTAGGTTAGGTTAGGTTCGGTTAGGTTAGGTTAGGTTAGGTTAGGTTAGGTTAGGTAAGGTTAGGTTAGGTTAGGTTAGGTTAGGTACGTATGTATGTTTGTATGTATGCATGCATGTATGTATGTATGTATGCATGTGTGTATTATGTATGTGTGTATGTATGTATGTATGCATGCATGTATGTATGTGTGTGTGTTTCTGTATGTGTGTATTATGTATGTGTGTATTCGTGTGTTTGTATGTTTGCATGTGTGTATGTGTGTATTATGTATGTGTGTATGTGTGTGTGTGTATGCATGTATGTATGTGTGTACGTATGTATGTTTGTATGTATGCATGCATGTATGCATGTATGTAAGTATGTATGTATGTGTGTGTGTTTGTGTATGTGTGTATTTGTGTGGGTGTGTGTGTGTGTATGTGTGTATTATATATGTGTGTTTGTGTGTGTTTGTATGTTTGCATGTGTGTATTTGTGTGTGTATGTATGTACGTATGTATGTTTGTATGTATGCATGCATGTATGTATGTATGTATGTATGTGTTTGTGTATGTGTGTATTATGTATGTGTGTATGTATGCATGTGTGTATGCATGCATGTATGTATGTTTGTATGTATGCATGCATTTACGTATGTGTGTGTGTGTTTGTGTATAAGTGTATTATGTATGTGTGTATTCTTGTGTTTGTATGTTTGCATGTGTGTATGTGTGTATGTGTGTGTGTTTATGCATGTATGTATGTATGTACGTATGTATGTGTGTATTCTTGTGTTTGTATGTTTGCATGCGTGTATGTGTGTATTATGTATGTGTGTATGTGTGTATGTGTATGCATGTATGTATGTATGTATGTATGTACGTATGTATGTATGTTTGTATGCATGCATGTAAGTATGTGTGTGTGTTTGTGTATGTGTGTATTATGTATGTGTGTATTCGTGTGTTTGTATGTTTGCATGTGTGTATGTGTGTATTATGTATGTGTGTATGTGTGTGTGTGTATGCATGTATGTATGTATGTATGTATGTATGTATCTGTGTGTGTTTGTGTATGTGTGTATTATGTATGTGTGTATTTGTGTGTGTGTATGTTTGTGTGTATGTGTATGCATGTATGTATGTATGTTTGTATGTACGTATGTATGTATGTTTGTATGCATGTATGTATGTGTGTGTGTGTGTGTTTGTGTATGTGTGTATTATGTATGTGTGTATTCGTGTGTTTGTATGTTTGCACGTGTGTATGTGTGTATTATGTATGTGTGTGTGTATGCATGTATGTATGTGTGTACGTATGTATGTTTGTATGTATGCATGCATGTTTGCATGCATGTATGTATGTATGTATGTGTGTGTGTGTGTGTATGTGTGTATTATGTATGTGTGTTTGTGTGTGTTTGTATGTTTGCATGTGTGTATTTGTGTGTGTGTATGTATGTACGTATGTATGTTTGTATGTATGCATGCATGTATGTATGTATGTATGTATGTGTTTGTGTATGTGTGTATTATGTATGTGTGTATGTATGCATGTATGTATGTATGTATGTACGTATGTATGTATGTTTGTATGCATGCATGTATGTATGTGTGTGTGTTTGTG
The DNA here is from genome assembly GCF_051622035.1 of Arctopsyche grandis. NCBI lineage: Eukaryota > Metazoa > Arthropoda > Insecta > Trichoptera > Hydropsychidae > Arctopsyche > Arctopsyche grandis. The sequence goes on from NW_027518569.1 coordinate 85,968, forward strand.
TATGTGTGTATTATGTATGTTTGTATTCGTGTGTTTGTATGTTTGCATGTGTGTATGTGTGAATTATGTATGTGTGTCTGTGTATGTATGCATGTGTGTATTTGTGTGTTTGTATGTATGCATGCATGTATGTATGTATGTATGTATGCATGCATGTATGTATGTGTGTGTGTGTTTGTGTATAGGTTAGGTTAGGTTAGGTTAGGTTAGGTTAGGTTAGGTTAGGTTAGGTTAGGTTAGGTTAGGTTAGGTTCGGTTAGGTTAGGTTAGGTTAGGTTAGGTTAGGTTAGGTTAGGTTAGGTTAGGTTAGGTTAGGTTAGGTTAAGTTAGGTACGTATGTATGTTTGTATGTATGCATGCATGTATGTATGTATGTATGCATGTGTGTATTATGTATGTGTGTATGTATGTATGTATGCATGCATGTATGTATGTGTGTGTGTTTCTGTATGTGTGTATTATGTATGTGTGTATTCGTGTGTTTGTATGTATGTATGTACGAATGTATGTATGTTTGTATGCATGCATGTATGTATGTGTGTGTGTTTGTGTATGTGTGTATTATGTATGTGTGTATTCGTGTGTTTGTATGTTTGCATGTGTGTATGTGTGTATTATGTATGTGTGTATGTGTATGTGTGTATGCATGTATGTATGTATGTATGTATGTATGTATCTGTGTGTGTTTGTGTATGTGTGTATTATGTATGTGTGTATTTGTGTGTGTGTATGTATGCACGTGTGTATGCATGCATGTATGTATGTATGTATGTATGTGTGTGTGTTCGTGTATGTGTGTATTATGTATGTGTGTATTTGTGTGTGTGTATGTATGCATTTGTATATGTGTGTATTATGTATGTGTGTATGTGTGTATGTGTATGCATGTATGTATGTATGTATGTATGCATGTATGTATGTGTGTGTGTTTGTGTATAGGTTAGGTTAGGTTAGGTTAGGTTAGGTTCGGTTAGGTTAGGTTAGGTTAGGTTAGGTTAGGTTCGGTTAGGTTAGGTTAGGTTAGGTTAGATTAGGTTAGGTTAGGTTAGGTTAGGTTAGGTTAGGTTAAGTTAGGTACGTATGTATGTTTGTATGTATGCATGCATGTATGTATGTATGTATGCATGTGTGTATTATGTATGTGTGTATGTGTGTCTGTGTATGTATGCATGTGTGTATTTGTGTGTTTGTATGTATGCATGCATGTATGTATGTATGTATGTATGCATGCATGTATGTATGTGTGTGTGTGTTTGTGTATAGGTTAGGTTAGGTTAGGTTAGGTTAGGTTAGGTTAGGTTAGGTTAGGTTAGGTTAGGTTAGGTTCGGTTAGGTTAGGTTAGGTTAGATTAGGTTAGGTTAGGTTAGGTTAGGTTAGGTTAAGTTAGGTACGTATGTATGTTTGTATGTATGCATGCATGTATGTATGTATGTATGCATGTGTGTATTATGTATGTGTGTATGTATGTATGTATGCATGCATGTATGTATGTGTGTGTGTTTTTGTATGTGTGTATTATGTATGTGTGTATTCGTGTGTTTGTATGTTTGCATGTGTGTATGTGTGTATGTGTGTGTGTTTATGCATGTATGTATGTATGTACGTATGTATGTGTGTATTCTTGTGTTTGTATGTTTGCATGCGTGTATGTGTGTATTATGTATGTGTGTATGTGTGTATGTGTATGCATGTATGTATGTATGTATGTATGTACATATGTATGTATGTTTGTATGCATGCATGTAAGTATGTGTGTGTGTTTGTGTATGTGTGTATTATGTATGTGTGTATTTGTGTGTGTGTATGTTTGTGTGTATGTGTATGCATGTATGTATGTATGTATGTATGTACGTATGTATGTATGTTTGTATGCATGTATGTATGTGTGTGTGTGTGTTTGTGTATGTGTGTATTATGTATGTGTGTATTCGTGTGTTTGTATGTTTGCACGTGTGTATGTGTGTATTATGTATGTGTGTATGTGTGTGTGTATGCATGTATGTATGTGTGTACGTATGTATGTTTGTATGTATGCATGCATGTTTGCATGCATGTATGTATGTATGTATGTGTGTGTGTTTGTGTATGTGTGTATTTGTGTGGGTGTGTGTGTGTGTATGTGTGTATTATGTATGTGTGTTTGTGTGTGTTTGTATGTTTGCATGTGTGTATTTGTGTGTGTGTATGTATGTACGTATGTATGTTTGTATGTATGCATGCATGTATGTGTGTATGTATGTATGTGTTTGTGTATGTGTGTATTATGTATGTGTGTATGTATGCATGTATGTATGTATGTATGTACGTATGTATGTATGTTTGTATGCATGCATGTATGTATGTGTGTGTTTGTGTATGTGTGTATTATGTATGTGTGTATTCGTGTGTTTGTATGTTTGAATGTGTGTATGTGTGTATTATGTATGTGTGTATGTGTGTCTGTGTATGTATGCATGTGTGTATTTGTGTGTTTGTATGTATGCATGCATGTATGTATGTATGTATGTATGCATGCATGTATGTATGTGTGTGTGTGTTTGTGTATAGGTTAGGTTAGGGTAGGTTAGGTTAGGTTAGGTTAGGTTAGGTTAGGTTAGGTACGTATGTATGTTTGTATGTATGCATGCATGTATGTATGTATATATGCATGTGTGTATTATGTATGTGTGTATGTATGTATGTGTGTATGTATGCATGTATGTATGTGTGTGTGTTTGTGTATGTGTGTAAAATGTATGTGTGTATTCGTGTGTTTGTATGTTTGCATGTGTGTATGTGTGTATTATGTATGTGTGTATGTGTGTGTGTATGTATGCATGTGTGTATTTGTGTGCTTGTATGTATGCATGCATGTATGTATGTATGTATGTGTGTGTGTTTGTGTATGTGTGTATTTGTGTGGGTGTGTGTGTGTATGTGTGTATTATGTATGTGTGTTTGTGTGTGTTTGTATGTTTGCATGTGTGTATTTGTGTGTGTGTATGTATGTACGTATGTATGTTTGTATGTATGCATGCATGTATGTATGTATGTATGTGTGTGTGTGTTTGTGTATGTGTGTATTTGTGTGGGTGTGTGTGTGTGTATGTGTGTATTATGTATGTGTGTTTGTGTGTGTTTGTATGTTTGCATGTGTGTATTTGTAGGTGTGTATGTATGTACGTATGTATGTTTGTATGTATGCATGCATGTATGTATGCATGTATGTATGTATGTGTGTATTCTTGTGTTTGTATGTTTGCATGCGTGTATGTGTGTATTATGTATGTGTGTATGTGTGTATGTGTGTATGTGTATGCATTTTTTGTATGTTTGTATGTATGTACGTATGTATGTATGTTTGTATGCATGCATGTATGTATGTGTGTGTGTTTGTGTATGTGTGAATTATGTATGTGTGTTTTCGTGTGTTTGTATGTTTGCATGTGTGTATGTGTGTATTATGTATGTGTGTATGTGTGTGTGTGTATGCATGTATGTATGTATGTATGTATGTATGTATCTGTGTGTGTTTGTGTATGTGTGTATTATGTATGTGTGTATTTGTGTGTGTGTATGTATGCACGTGTGTATGCATGCATGTATGTATGTATGTATGTATGTGTGTGTGTTCGTGTATGTGTGTATTATGTATGTTTGTATTTGTGTGTGTGTATGTATGCATTTGTATATGTGTGTATTATGTATGTGTGTATGTGTGTATGTGTATGCATGTATGTATGTATGTATGTATGTACGTATGTATGTATGTTTGTATGCATGCATGTTAGTATGTGTGTGTGTTTGTGTATGTGTGTATTATGTATGTGTGTATTCGTGTGTTTGTATGTTTGCATGTGTGTATGTGTGTATTATGTATGTGTGTATGTGTGTGTGTGTATGCATGTATGTATGTATGTATGTATGTATGTATCTGTGTGTGTTTGTGTATGTGTGTATTATGTATGTGTGTATTTGTGTGTGTGTATGTTTGTGTGTATGTGTATGCATGTATGTATGTATGTATGTATGTACGTATGTATGTATGTTTGTATGCATGTATGTATGTGTGTGTGTGTGTTTGTGTATGTGTGTATTATGTATGTGTGTATTCGTGTGTTTGTATGTTTGCACGTGTGTATGTGTGTATTATGTATGTGTGTATGTGTGTGTGTGTATGCATGTATGTATGTGTGTACGTATGTATGTTTGTATGTATGCATGCATGTTTGCATGCATGTATGTATGTATGTATGTGTGTGTGTTTGTGTATGTGTGTATTTGTGTGGGTGTGTGTGTGTGTATGTGTGTATTATGTATGTGTGTTTGTGTGTGTTTGTATGTTTGCATGTGTGTATTTGTGTGTGTGTATGTATGTACGTATGTATGTTTATATGTATGCATGCATGTATGTATGTATGTATGTATGTGTTTGTGTATGTGTGTATTATGTATGTGTGTATGTATGCATGTATGTATGTATGTATGTACGTATGTATGTATGTTTGTATGCATGCATGTATGTATGTGTGTGTGTTTGTGTATGTGTGTATTATGTATGTGTGTATTCGTGTGTTTGTATGTTTGAATGTGTGTATGTGTGTATTATGTATGTGTGTCTGTGTATGTATGCATGTGTGTATTTGTGTGTTTGTATGTATGCATGCATGTATGTATGTAGGTATGTATGCATGCATGTATGTATGTGTGTGTGTGTTTGTGTATAGGTTAGGTTAGGTTAGGTTAGGTTAGGTTAGGTTAGGTTAGGTTAGGTTAGGTAACTAGATGAACTGGAAAGGAGGGATCCGCACAAAAAGGCGAAGCCAACAAGGACGAAATCAGCCCCTGCGGAAGCAATCCACCAACGAGTGGGGTCCCCAAAGGGGTGAGGTGAGTCGGGGGAGTTTTTTAGTCAGTAAAAATCTGACACTTCCCTCTAGTGCGGACTAGAGGGAGTCTTATTGAAGATTTTCTCCTCCCACGCATAGGAAAAAAAAAAAAAAAAAAAAAGGTTAGGTTAGGTTAGGTTCGGTTAGGTTAGGTTAGGTTAGATTAGGTTAGGTTAGGTTAGGTTAGGTTAGGTTAAGTTAGGTACGTATGTATGTTTGTATGAATGCATGCATGTATGTATGTATGTATGCATGTATGTATTATGTATGTGTGTATGTATGTATGTATGCATGTATGTATGTGTGTGTGTTTCTGTATGTGTGTATTATGTATGTGTGTATTCGTGTGTTTGTATGTTTGCATGTGTGTATGTGTGTATTATGTATGTGTGTATGTGTGTGTGTGTATGCATGTATGTATGTGTGTACGTATGTATGTTTGTATGTATGCATGCATGTATGCATGTATGTAAGTATGTATATATGTGTGTGTGTTTGTGTATGTGTGTATTTGTGTGGGTGTGTGTGTGTGTATGTGTGTATTATGTATGTGTGTTTGTGTGTGTTTGTATGTTTGCATGTGTGTATTTGTGTGTGTGTATGTATGTACGTATGTATGTTTGTATGTTTGCATGCATGTATGTATGTATGTATTTGTGTGTGTTTGTGTATGTGTGTATTTGTGTGGGTGTGTGTGTGTGTATGTGTGTATTATGTATGTGTGTTTGTGTGTGTTTGTATGTTTGCATGTGTGTATTTGTGTGTGTGTATGTATGTACGTATGTATGTTTGTATGTATGCATGCATGTATGTATGTATGTATGTATGTGTTTGTGTATGTGTGTATTATGTATGTGTGTATGTATGCATGTGTGTATGCATGCATGTATGTATGTTTGTATGTATGTGTGTAAGTGTATGCATGTATGTATGTATGTTTGTATGTATGCATGCATTTACGTATGTGTGTGTGTGTTTGTGTATAAGTGTATTATGTATGTGTGTATTCTTGTGTTTGTATGTTTGCATATGTGTATGTGTGTATGTGTGTGTGTTTATGCATGTATGTATGTATGTACGTATGTATGTGTGTATTCTTGTGTTTGTATGTTTGCATGCTTGTATGTGTGTATTATGTATGTGTGTATGTGTGTATGTGTATGCATGTATGTATGTATGTATGTATGTACGTATGTATGTATGTTTGTATGCATGCATGTAAGTATGTGTGTGTGTTTGTGTATGTGTGTATTATGTATGTGTGTATTCGTGTGTTTGTATGTTTGCATGTGTGTATGTGTGTATTATGTATGTGTGTATGTGTGTGTGTATGCATGTATGTATGTATGTATGTATGTATGTATCTGTGTGTGTTTGTGTATGTGTGTATTATGTATGTGTGTATTTGTGTGTGTGTATGTTTGTGTGTATGTGTATGCATGTATGTATGTATGTATGTATGTACGTATGTATGTATGTTTGTATGCATGTATGTATGTGTGTGTGTGTGTTTGTGTATGTGTGTATTATGTATGTGTGTATTCGTGTGTTTGTATGTTTGCACGTGTGTATGTGTGTATTATGTATGTGTGTATGTGTGTGTGTATGTATGTATGTATGTGTGTACGTATGTATGTTTGTATGTATGCATGCATGTTTGCATGCATGGATGTATGTATGTATGTGTGTGTGTTTGTGTATGTGTGTATTTGTGTGGGTGTGTGTGTGTGTATGTGTGTATTATGTATGTGTGTTTGTGTGTGTTTGTATGTTTGCATGTGTGTATTTGTGTGTGTGTATGTATGTACGTATGTATGTTTGTATGTATGCATGCATGTATGTATGTATGTATGTATGTGTTTGTGTATGTGTGTATTATGTATGTGTGTATGTATGCATGTATGTATGTATGTATGTACGTATGTATGTATGTTTGTATGCATGCATGTATGTATGTGTGTGTGTTTGTGTATGTGTGTATTATGTATGTGTGTATTCGTGTGTTTGTATGTTTGCACGTGTGTATGTGTGTATTATGTATGTGTGTATGTGTGTGTGTATGCATGTATGTATGTGTGTACGTATGTATGTTTGTATGTATGCATGCATGTTTGCATGCATGTATGTATGTATGTATGTGTGTGTGTTTGTGTATGTGTGTATTTGTGTGGGTGTGTGTGTGTGTATGTGTGTATTATGTATGTGTGTTTGTGTGTGTTTGTATGTTTGCATGTGTGTATTTGTGTGTCTGTATGTATGTACGTATGTATGTTTATATGTATGCATGCATGTATGTATGTATGTGTGTATTCTTGTGTTTGTATGTTTGCATGCGTGTATGTGTGTATTATGTATGTGTGTATGTGTGTATGTGTGTATGTGTATGCATTTTTTGTATGTATGTATGTATGTACGTATGTATGTATGTTTGTATGCATGCATGTATGTATGTGTGTGTGTTTGTGTATGTGTGAATTATGTATGTGTGTTTTCGTGTGTTTGTATGTTTGCATGTGTGTATGTGTGTATTATGTATGTGTGTATGTGTGTGTGTGTATGCATGTATGTATGTATGTATGTATGTATGTATCTGTGTGTGTTTGGGTATGTGTGTATTATGTATGTGTGTATTTGTGTGTGTGTATGTATGCACGTGTGTATGCATGCATGTATGTATGTATGTATGTATGTGTGTGTGTTCGTGTATGTGTGTATTATGTATGTGTGTATTTGTGTGTGTGTATGTATGCATTTGTATATGTGTGTATTATGTATGTGTGTATGTGTGTATGTGTATGCATGTATGTATGTATGTATGTATGCATGTATGTATGTGTGTGTGTTTGTGTATAGGTTAGGTTAGGTTAGGTTAGGTTAGGTTCGGTTAGGTTAGGTTAGGTTAGGTTAGGTTAGGTTCGGTTAGGTTAGGTTAGGTTAGGTTAGATTAGGTTAGGTTAGGTTAGGTTAGGTTAGGTTAGGTTAAGTTAGGTACGTATGTATGTTTGTATGTATGCATGCATGTATGTATGTATGTATGCATGTGTGTATTATGTATGTGTGTCTGTGTATGTATGCATGTGTGTATTTGTGTGTTTGTATGTATGCATGCATGTATGTATGTATGTATGTATGCATGCATGTATGTATGTGTGTGTGTGTTTGTGTATAGGTTAGGTTAGGTTAGGTTAGGTTAGGTTAGGTTAGGTTAGGTTAGGTTAGGTTAGGTTCGGTTAGGTTAGGTTAGGTTAGATTAGGTTAGGTTAGGTTAGGTTAGGTTAGGTTAAGTTAGGAACGTATGTATGTTTGTATGTATGCATGCATGTATGTATGTATGTATGCATGTGTGTATTATGTATGTGTGTATGTATGTATGTATGCATGCATGTATGTATGTGTGTGTGTTTTTGTATGTGTGTATTATGTATGTGTGTATTCGTGTGTTTGTATGTTTGCATGTGTGTATGTGTGTATGTGTGTGTGTTTATGCATGTATGTATGTATGTACGTATGTATGTGTGTATTCTTGTGTTTGTATGTTTGCATGCGTGTATGTGTGTATTATGTATGTGTGTATGTGTGTATGTGTATGCATGTATGTATGTATGTATGTATGTACATATGTATGTATGTTTGTATGCATGCATGTAAGTATGTGTGTGTGTTTGTGTATGTGTGTATTATGTATGTGTGTATTTGTGTGTGTGTATGTTTGTGTGTATGTGTATGCATGTATGTATGTATGTATGTATGTACGTATGTATGTATGTTTGTATGCATGTATGTATGTGTGTGTGTGTGTTTGTGTATGTGTGTATTATGTATGTGTGTATTCGTGTGTTTGTATGTTTGCACGTGTGTATGTGTGTATTATGTATGTGTGTATGTGTGTGTGTATGCATGTATGTATGTGTGTACGTATGTATGTTTGTATGTATGCATGCATGTTTGCATGCATGTATGTATGTATGTATGTGTGTGTGTTTGTGTATGTGTGTATTTGTGTGGGTGTGTGTGTGTGTATGTGTGTATTATGTATGTGTGTTTGTGTGTGTTTGTATGTTTGCATGTGTGTATTTGTGTGTGTGTATGTATGTACGTATGTATGTTTGTATGTATGCATGCATGTATGTGTGTATGTATGTATGTGTTTGTGTATGTGTGTATTATGTATGTGTGTATGTATGCATGGATGTATGTATGTATGTACGAATGTATGTATGTTTGTATGCATGCATGTATGTATGTGTGTGTTTGTGTATGTGTGTATTATGTATGTGTGTATTCGTGTGTTTGTATGTTTGCATGTGTGTATGTGTGTATTATGTATGTGTGTATGTGTGTCTGTGTATGTATGCATGTGTGTATTTGTGTGTTTGTATGTATGCATGCATGTATGTATGTATGTATGTATGCATGCATGTATGTATGTGTGTGTGTGTTTGTGTATAGGTTAGGTTAGGGTAGGTTAGGTTAGGTTAGGTTAGGTTAGGTTAGGTTAGGTACGTATGTATGTTTGTATGTATGCATGCATGTATGTATGTATATATGCATGTGTGTATTATGTATGTGTGTATGTATGTATGTGTGTATGTATGCATGTATGTATGTGTGTGTGTTTGTGTATGTGTGTATTATGTATGTGTGTATTCGTGTGTTTGTATGTTTGCATGTGTGTATGTGTGTATTATGTATGTGTGTATGTGTGTGTGTATGTATGCATGTGTGTATTTGTGTGCTTGTATGTATGCATGCATGTATGTATATATGTATGTGTGTGTGTTTGTGTATGTGTGTATTTGTGTGGGTGTGTGTGTGTATGTGTGTATTATGTATGTGTGTTTGTGTGTGTTTGTATGTTTGCATGTGTGTATTTGTGTGTGTGTATGTATGTACGTATGTATGTTTGTATGTATGCATGCATGTATGTATGCATGTATGTATGTATGTGTGTATTCTTGTGTTTGTATGTTTGCATGCGTGTATGTGTGTATTATGTATGTGTGTATGTGTGTATGTGTGTATGTGTATGCATTTTTTGTATGTTTGTATGTATGTACGTATGTATGTATGTTTGTATGCATGCATGTATGTATGTGTGTGTGTTTGTGTATGTGTGAATTATGTATGTGTGTTTTCGTGTGTTTGTATGTTTGCATGTGTGTATGTGTGTATTATGTATGTGTGTATGTGTGTGTGTGTATGCATGTATGTATGTATGTATGTATGTATGTATCTGTGTGTGTTTGTGTATGTGTGTATTATGTATGTGTGTATTTGTGTGTGTGTATGTATGCACGTGTGTATGCATGCATGTATGTATGTATGTATGTATGTGTGTGTGTTCGTGTATGTGTGTATTATGTATGTTTGTATTTGTGTGTGTGTATGTATGCATTTGTATATGTGTGTATTATGTATGTGTGTATGTGTGTATGTGTATGCATGTATGTATGTATGTATGTATGTACGTATGTATGTATGTTTGTATGCATGCATGTTAGTATGTGTGTGTGTTTGTGTATGTGTGTATTATGTATGTGTGTATTCGTGTGTTTGTATGTTTGCATGTGTGTATGTGTGTATTATGTATGTGTGTATGTGTGTGTGTGTATGCATGTATGTATGTATGTATGTATGTATGTATCTGTGTGTGTTTGTGTATGTGTGTATTATGTATGTGTGTATTTGTGTGTGTGTATGTTTGTGTGTATGTGTATGCATGTATGTATGTATGTATGTATGTACGTATGTATGTATGTTTGTATGCATGTATGTATGTGTGTGTGTGTGTTTGTGTATGTGTGTATTATGTATGTGTGTATTCGTGTGTTTGTATGTTTGCACGTGTGTATGTGTGTATTATGTATGTGTGTATGTGTGTGTGTGTATGCATGTATGTATGTGTGTACGTATGTATGTTTGTATGTATGCATGCATGTTTGCATGCATGTATGTATGTATGTATGTGTGTGTGTTTGTGTATGTGTGTATTTGTGTGGGTGTGTGTGTGTGTATGTGTGTATTATGTATGTGTGTTTGTGTGTGTTTGTATGTTTGCATGTGTGTATTTGTGTGTGTGTATGTATGTACGTATGTATGTTTATATGTATGCATGCATGTATGTATGTATGTATGTATGTGTTTGTGTATGTGTGTATTATGTATGTGTGTATGTATGCATGTATGTATGTATGTATGTACGTATGTATGTATGTTTGTATGCATGCATGTATGTATGTGTGTGTGTTTGTGTATGTGTGTATTATGTATGTGTGTATTCGTGTGTTTGTATGTTTGAATGTGTGTATGTGTGTATTATGTATGTGTGTCTGTGTATGTATGCATGTGTGTATTTGTGTGTTTGTATGTATGCATGCATGTATGTATGTATGTATGTATGCATGCATGTATGTATGTGTGTGTGTGTTTGTGTATAGGTTAGGTTAGGTTAGGTTAGGTTAGGTTAGGTTAGGTTAGGTTAGGTTAGGTAACTAGATGAACTGGAAAGGAGGGATCCGCACAAAAAGGAGAAGCCAACAAGGACGAAATCAGCCCCTGCGGAAGCAATCCACCAACGAGTGGGGTCCCCAAAGGGGTGAGGTGAGTCGGGGGAGTTTTTTAGTCAGTAAAAATCTGACACTTCCCTCTAGTGCGGACTAGAGGGAGTCTTATTGAAGATTTTCTCCTCCCACGCATAGGAAAAAAAAAAAAAAAAAAAAAGGTTAGGTTAGGTTAGGTTCGGTTAGGTTAGGTTAGGTTAGATTAGGTTAGGTTAGGTTAGGTTAGGTTAGGTTAAGTTAGGTACGTATGTATGTTTGTATGAATGCATGCATGTATGTATGTATGTATGCATGTATGTATTATGTATGTGTGTATGTATGTATGTATGCATGTATGTATGTGTGTGTGTTTCTGTATGTGTGTATTATGTATGTGTGTATTCGTGTGTTTGTATGTTTGCATGTGTGTATGTGTGTATTATGTATGTGTGTATGTGTGTGTGTGTATGCATGTATGTATGTGTGTACGTATGTATGTTTGTATGTATGCATGCATGTATGCATGTATGTAAGTATGTATATATGTGTGTGTGTTTGTGTATGTGTGTATTTGTGTGGGTGTGTGTGTGTGTATGTGTGTATTATGTATGTGTGTTTGTGTGTGTTTGTATGTTTGCATGTGTGTATTTGTGTGTGTGTATGTATGTACGTATGTATGTTTGTATGTTTGCATGCATGTATGTATGTATGTATTTGTGTGTGTTTGTGTATGTGTGTATTTGTGTGGGTGTGTGTGTGTGTATGTGTGTATTATGTATGTGTGTTTGTGTGTGTTTGTATGTTTGCATGTGTGTATTTGTGTGTGTGTATGTATGTACGTATGTATGTTTGTATGTATGCATGCATGTATGTATGTATGTATGTATGTGTTTGTGTATGTGTGTATTATGTATGTGTGTATGTATGCATGTGTGTATGCATGCATGTATGTATGTTTGTATGTATGTGTGTAAGTGTATGCATGTATGTATGTATGTTTGTATGTATGCATGCATTTACGTATGTGTGTGTGTGTTTGTGTATAAGTGTATTATGTATGTGTGTATTCTTGTGTTTGTATGTTTGCATATGTGTATGTGTGTATGTGTGTGTGTTTATGCATGTATGTATGTATGTACGTATGTATGTGTGTATTCTTGTGTTTGTATGTTTGCATGCTTGTATGTGTGTATTATGTATGTGTGTATGTGTGTATGTGTATGCATGTATGTATGTATGTATGTATGTACGTATGTATGTATGTTTGTATGCATGCATGTAAGTATGTGTGTGTGTTTGTGTATGTGTGTATTATGTATGTGTGTATTCGTGTGTTTGTATGTTTGCATGTGTGTATGTGTGTATTATGTATGTGTGTATGTGTGTGTGTATGCATGTATGTATGTATGTATGTATGTATGTATCTGTGTGTGTTTGTGTATGTGTGTATTATGTATGTGTGTATTTGTGTGTGTGTATGTTTGTGTGTATGTGTATGCATGTATGTATGTATGTATGTATGTACGTATGTATGTATGTTTGTATGCATGTATGTATGTGTGTGTGTGTGTTTGTGTATGTGTGTATTATGTATGTGTGTATTCGTGTGTTTGTATGTTTGCACGTGTGTATGTGTGTATTATGTATGTGTGTATGTGTGTGTGTATGTATGTATGTATGTGTGTACGTATGTATGTTTGTATGTATGCATGCATGTTTGCATGCATGGATGTATGTATGTATGTGTGTGTGTTTGTGTATGTGTGTATTTGTGTGGGTGTGTGTGTGTGTATGTGTGTATTATGTATGTGTGTTTGTGTGTGTTTGTATGTTTGCATGTGTGTATTTGTGTGTGTGTATGTATGTACGTATGTATGTTTGTATGTATGCATGCATGTATGTATGTATGTATGTATGTGTTTGTGTATGTGTGTATTATGTATGTGTGTATGTATGCATGTATGTATGTATGTATGTACGTATGTATGTATGTTTGTATGCATGCATGTATGTATGTGTGTGTGTTTGTGTATGTGTGTATTATGTATGTGTGTATTCGTGTGTTTGTATGTTTGCACGTGTGTATGTGTGTATTATGTATGTGTGTATGTGTGTGTGTGTATGCATGTATGTATGTGTGTACGTATGTATGTTTGTATGTATGCATGCATGTTTGCATGCATGTATGTATGTATGTATGTGTGTGTGTTTGTGTATGTGTGTATTTGTGTGGGTGTGTGTGTGTGTATGTGTGTATTATGTATGTGTGTTTGTGTGTGTTTGTATGTTTGCATGTGTGTATTTGTGTGTCTGTATGTATGTACGTATGTATGTTTATATGTATGCATGCATGTATGTATGTATGTGTGTATTCTTGTGTTTGTATGTTTGCATGCGTGTATGTGTGTATTATGTATGTGTGTATGTGTGTATGTGTGTATGTGTATGCATTTTTTGTATGTATGTATGTATGTACGTATGTATGTATGTTTGTATGCATGCATGTATGTATGTGTGTGTGTTTGTGTATGTGTGAATTATGTATGTGTGTTTTCGTGTGTTTGTATGTTTGCATGTGTGTATGTGTGTATTATGTATGTGTGTATGTGTGTGTGTGTATGCATGTATGTATGTATGTATGTATGTATGTATCTGTGTGTGTTTGTGTATGTGTGTATTATGTATGTGTGTATTTGTGTGTGTGTATGTATGCACGTGTGTATGCATGCATGTATGTATGTATGTATGTATGTGTGTGTGTTCGTGTATGTGTGTATTATGTATGTGTGTATTTGTGTGTGTGTATGTATGCATTTGTATATGTGTGTATTATGTATGTGTGTATGTGTGTATGTGTATGCATGTATGTATGTATGTATGTATGCATGTATGTATGTGTGTGTGTTTGTGTATAGGTTAGGTTAGGTTAGGTTAGGTTAGGTTCGGTTAGGTTAGGTTAGGTTAGGTTAGGTTAGGTTCGGTTAGGTTAGGTTAGGTTAGGTTAGATTAGGTTAGGTTAGGTTAGGTTAGGTTAGGTTAGGTTAAGTTAGGTACGTATGTATGTTTGTATGTATGCATGCATGTATGTATGTATGTATGCATGTGTGTATTATGTATGTGTGTCTGTGTATGTATGCATGTGTGTATTTGTGTGTTTGTATGTATGCATGCATGTATGTATGTATGTATGTATGCATGCATGTATGTATGTGTGTGTGTGTTTGTGTATAGGTTAGGTTAGGTTAGGTTAGGTTAGGTTAGGTTAGGTTAGGTTAGGTTAGGTTAGGTTCGGTTAGGTTAGGTTAGGTTAGATTAGGTTAGGTTAGGTTAGGTTAGGTTAGGTTAAGTTAGGAACGTATGTATGTTTGTATGTATGCATGCATGTATGTATGTATGTATGCATGTGTGTATTATGTATGTGTGTATGTATGTATGTATGCATGCATGTATGTATGTGTGTGTGTTTTTGTATGTGTGTATTATGTATGTGTGTATTCGTGTGTTTGTATGTTTGCATGTGTGTATGTGTGTATGTGTGTGTGTTTATGCATGTATGTATGTATGTACGTATGTATGTGTGTATTCTTGTGTTTGTATGTTTGCATGCGTGTATGTGTGTATTATGTATGTGTGTATGTGTGTATGTGTATGCATGTATGTATGTATGTATGTATGTACATATGTATGTATGTTTGTATGCATGCATGTAAGTATGTGTGTGTGTTTGTGTATGTGTGTATTATGTATGTGTGTATTTGTGTGTGTGTATGTTTGTGTGTATGTGTATGCATGTATGTATGTATGTATGTATGTACGTATGTATGTATGTTTGTATGCATGTATGTATGTGTGTGTGTGTGTTTGTGTATGTGTGTATTATGTATGTGTGTATTCGTGTGTTTGTATGTTTGCACGTGTGTATGTGTGTATTATGTATGTGTGTATGTGTGTGTGTATGCATGTATGTATGTGTGTACGTATGTATGTTTGTATGTATGCATGCATGTTTGCATGCATGTATGTATGTATGTATGTGTGTGTGTTTGTGTATGTGTGTATTTGTGTGGGTGTGTGTGTGTGTATGTGTGTATTATGTATGTGTGTTTGTGTGTGTTTGTATGTTTGCATGTGTGTATTTGTGTGTGTGTATGTATGTACGTATGTATGTTTGTATGTATGCATGCATGTATGTGTGTATGTATGTATGTGTTTGTGTATGTGTGTATTATGTATGTGTGTATGTATGCATGGATGTATGTATGTATGTACGTATGTATGTATGTTTGTATGCATGCATGTATGTATGTGTGTGTTTGTGTATGTGTGTATTATGTATGTGTGTATTCGTGTGTTTGTATGTTTGCATGTGTGTATGTGTGTATTATGTATGTGTGTATGTGTGTCTGTGTATGTATGCATGTGTGTATTTGTGTGTTTGTATGTATGCATGCATGTATGTATGTATGTATGTATGCATGCATGTATGTATGTGTGTGTGTGTTTGTGTATAGGTTAGGTTAGGGTAGGTTAGGTTAGGTTAGGTTAGGTTAGGTTAGGTTAGGTACGTATGTATGTTTGTATGTATGCATGCATGTATGTATGTATATATGCATGTGTGTATTATGTATGTGTGTATGTATGTATGTGTGTATGTATGCATGTATGTATGTGTGTGTGTTTGTGTATGTGTGTATTATGTATGTGTGTATTCGTGTGTTTGTATGTTTGCACGTGTGTATGTGTGTATTATGTATGTGTGTATGTGTGTGTGTATGTATGCATGTGTGTATTTGTGTGCTTGTATGTATGCATGCATGTATGTATATATGTATGTGTGTGTGTTTGTGTATGTGTGTATTTGTGTGGGTGTGTGTGTGTATGTGTGTATTATGTATGTGTGTTTGTGTGTGTTTGTATGTTTGCATGTGTGTATTTGTGTGTGTGTATGTATGTACGTATGTATGTTTGTATGTATGCATGCATGTATGTATGTATGTATGTGTGTTTGTGTTTGTGTATGTGTGTATTTGTGTGGGTGTGTGTGTGTGTATGTGTGTATTATGTATGTGTGTTTGTGTGTGTTTGTATGTTTGCATGTGTGTATTTGTGTGTGTGTATGTATGTACGTATGTATGTTTGTATGTATGCATGCATGTATGTATGCATGTATGTATGTATGTGTGTATTCTTGTGTTTGTATGTTTGCATGCGTGTATGTGTGTATTATGTATGTGTGTATGTGTGTATGTGTGTATGTGTATGCATTTTTTGTATGTTTGTATGTATGTACGTATGTATGTATGTTTGTATGCATGCATGTATGTATGTGTGTGTGTTTGTGTATGTGTGAATTATGTATGTGTGTTTTCGTGTGTTTGTATGTTTGCATGTGTGTATGTGTGTATTATGTATGTGTGTATGTGTGTGTGTGTATGCATGTATGTATGTATGTATGTATGTATGTATCTGTGTGTGTTTGTGTATGTGTGTATTATGTATGTGTGTATTTGTGTGTGTGTATGTATGCACGTGTGTATGCATGCATGTATGTATGTATGTATGTATGTGTGTGTGTTCGTGTATGTGTGTATTATGTATGTTTGTATTTGTGTGTGTGTATGTATGCATTTGTATATGTGTGTATTATGTATGTGTGTATGTGTGTATGTGTATGCATGTATGTATGTATGTATGTATGTACGTATGTATGTATGTTTGTATGCATGCATGTTAGTATGTGTGTGTGTTTGTGTATGTGTGTATTATGTATGTGTGTATTCGTGTGTTTGTATGTTTGCATGTGTGTATGTGTGTATTATGTATGTGTGTATGTGTGTGTGTGTATGCATGTATGTATGTATGTATGTATGTATGTATCTGTGTGTGTTTGTGTATGTGTGTATTATGTATGTGTGTATTTGTGTGTGTGTATGTTTGTGTGTATGTGTATGCATGTATGTATGTATGTATGTATGTACGTATGTATGTATGTTTGTATGCATGTATGTATGTGTGTGTGTGTGTTTGTGTATGTGTGTATTATGTATGTGTGTATTCGTGTGTTTGTATGTTTGCACGTGTGTATGTGTGTATTATGTATGTGTGTATGTGTGTGTGTGTATGCATGTATGTATGTGTGTACGTATGTATGTTTGTATGTATGCATGCATGTTTGCATGCATGTATGTATGTATGTATGTGTGTGTGTTTGTGTATGTGTGTATTTGTGTGGGTGTGTGTGTGTGTATGTGTGTATTATGTATGTGTGTTTGTGTGTGTTTGTATGTTTGCATGTGTGTATTTGTGTGTGTGTATGTATGTACGTATGTATGTTTATATGTATGCATGCATGTATGTATGTATGTATGTATGTGTTTGTGTATGTGTGTATTATGTATGTGTGTATGTATGCATGTATGTATGTATGTATGTACGTATGTATGTATGTTTGTATGCATGCATGTATGTATGTGTGTGTGTTTGTGTATGTGTGTATTATGTATGTGTGTATTCGTGTGTTTGTATGTTTGAATGTGTGTATGTGTGTATTATGTATGTGTGTCTGTGTATGTATGCATGTGTGTATTTGTGTGTTTGTATGTATGCATGCATGTATGTATGTATGTATGTATGCATGCATGTATGTATGTGTGTGTGTGTTTGTGTATAGGTTAGGTTAGGTTAGGTTAGGTTAGGTTAGGTTAGGTTAGGTTAGGTTAGGTAACTAGATGAACTGGAAAGGAGGGATCCGCACAAAAAGGAGAAGCCAACAAGGACGAAATCAGCCCCTGCGGAAGCAATCCACCAACGAGTGGGGTCCCCAAAGGGGTGAGGTGAGTCGGGGGAGTTTTTTGGTCAGTAAAAATCTGACACTTCCCTCTAGTGCGGACTAGAGGGAGTCTTATTGAAGATTTTCTCCTCCCACGCATAGGAAAAAAAAAAAAAAAAAAAAAAAAAAAAAAAAAAAAGGTTAGGTTAGGTTAGGTTCGGTTAGGTTAGGTTAGGTTAGATTAGGTTAGGTTAGGTTAGGTTAGGTTAGGTTAAGTTAGGTACGTATGTATGTTTGTATGAATGCATGCATGTATGTATGTATGTATGCATGTATGTATTATGTATGTGTGTATGTATGTATGTATGCATGTATGTATGTGTGTGTGTTTCTGTATGTGTGTATTATGTATGTGTGTATTCGTGTGTTTGTATGTTTGCATGTGTGTATGTGTGTATTATGTATGTGTGTATGTGTGTGTGTGTATGCATGTATGTATGTGTGTACGTATGTATGTTTGTATGTATGCATGCATGTATGCATGTATGTAAGTATGTATATATGTGTGTGTGTTTGTGTATGTGTGTATTTGTGTGGGTGTGTGTGTGTGTATGTGTGTATTATGTATGTGTGTTTGTGTGTGTTTGTATGTTTGCATGTGTGTATTTGTGTGTGTGTATGTATGTACGTATGTATGTTTGTATGTTTGCATGCATGTATGTATGTATGTATTTGTGTGTGTTTGTGTATGTGTGTATTTGTGTGGGTGTGTGTGTGTGTATGTGTGTATTATGTATGTGTGTTTGTGTGTGTTTGTATGTTTGCATGTGTGTATTTGTGTGTGTGTATGTATGTACGTATGTATGTTTGTATGTATGCATGCATGTATGTATGTATGTATGTATGTGTTTGTGTATGTGTGTATTATGTATGTGTGTATGTATGCATGTGTGTATGCATGCATGTATGTATGTTTGTATGTATGTGTGTAAGTGTATGCATGTATGTATGTATGTTTGTATGTATGCATGCATTTACGTATGTGTGTGTGTGTTTGTGTATAAGTGTATTATGTATGTGTGTATTCTTGTGTTTGTATGTTTGCATATGTGTATGTGTGTATGTGTGTGTGTTTATGCATGTATGTATGTATGTACGTATGTATGTGTGTATTCTTGTGTTTGTATGTTTGCATGCTTGTATGTGTGTATTATGTATGTGTGTATGTGTGTATGTGTATGCATGTATGTATGTATGTATGTATGTACGTATGTATGTATGTTTGTATGCATGCATGTAAGTATGTGTGTGTGTTTGTGTATGTGTGTATTATGTATGTGTGTATTCGTGTGTTTGTATGTTTGCATGTGTGTATGTGTGTATTATGTATGTGTGTATGTGTGTGTGTATGCATGTATGTATGTATGTATGTATGTATGTATCTGTGTGTGTTTGTGTATGTGTGTATTATGTATGTGTGTATTTGTGTGTGTGTATGTTTGTGTGTATGTGTATGCATGTATGTATGTATGTATGTATGTACGTATGTATGTATGTTTGTATGCATGTATGTATGTGTGTGTGTGTGTTTGTGTATGTGTGTATTATGTATGTGTGTATTCGTGTGTTTGTATGTTTGCACGTGTGTATGTGTGTATTATGTATGTGTGTATGTGTGTGTGTATGTATGTATGTATGTGTGTACGTATGTATGTTTGTATGTATGCATGCATGTTTGCATGCATGGATGTATGTATGTATGTGTGTGTGTTTGTGTATGTGTGTATTTGTGTGGGTGTGTGTGTGTGTATGTGTGTATTATGTATGTGTGTTTGTGTGTGTTTGTATGTTTGCATGTGTGTATTTGTGTGTGTGTATGTATGTACGTATGTATGTTTGTATGTATGCATGCATGTATGTATGTATGTATGTATGTGTTTGTGTATGTGTGTATTATGTATGTGTGTATGTATGCATGTATGTATGTATGTATGTACGTATGTATGTATGTTTGTATGCATGCATGTATGTATGTGTGTGTGTTTGTGTATGTGTGTATTATGTATGTGTGTATTCGTGTGTTTGTATGTTTGCACGTTTGTATGTGTGTATTATGTATGTGTGTATGTGTGTGTGTGTATGCATGTATGTATGTGTGTACGTATGTATGTTTGTATGTATGCATGCATGTTTGCATGCATGTATGTATGTATGTATGTGTGTGTGTTTGTGTATGTGTGTATTTGTGTGGGTGTGTGTGTGTGTATGTGTGTATTATGTATGTGTGTTTGTGTGTGTTTGTATGTTTGCATGTGTGTATTTGTGTGTCTGTATGTATGTACGTATGTATGTTTATATGTATGCATGCATGTATGTATGTATGTGTGTATTCTTGTGTTTGTATGTTTGCATGCGTGTATGTGTGTATTATGTATGTGTGTATGTGTGTATGTGTGTATGTGTATGCATTTTTTGTATGTATGTATGTATGTACGTATGTATGTATGTTTGTATGCATGCATGTATGTATGTGTGTGTGTTTGTGTATGTGTGAATTATGTATGTGTGTTTTCGTGTGTTTGTATGTTTGCATGTGTGTATGTGTGTATTATGTATGTGTGTATGTGTGTGTGTGTATGCATGTATGTATGTATGTATGTATGTATGTATCTGTGTGTGTTTGTGTATGTGTGTATTATGTATGTGTGTATTTGTGTGTGTGTATGTATGCACGTGTGTATGCATGCATGTATGTATGTATGTATGTATGTGTGTGTGTTCGTGTATGTGTGTATTATGTATGTTTGTATTTGTGTGTGTGTATGTATGCATTTGTATATGTGTGTATTATGTATGTGTGTATGTGTGTATGTGTATGCATGTATGTATGTATGTATGTATGTACGTATGTATGTATGTTTGTATGCATGCATGTTAGTATGTGTGTGTGTTTGTGTATGTGTGTATTATGTATGTGTGTATTCGTGTGTTTGTATGTTTGCATGTGTGTATGTGTGTATTATGTATGTGTGTATGTGTGTGTGTGTATGCATGTATGTATGTATGTATGTATGTATGTATCTGTGTGTGTTTGTGTATGTGTGTATTATGTATGTGTGTATTTGTGTGTGTGTATGTTTGTGTGTATGTGTATGCATGTATGTATGTATGTATGTATGTACGTATGTATGTATGTTTGTATGCATGTATGTATGTGTGTGTGTGTGTGTTTGTGTATGTGTGTATTATGTATGTGTGTATTCGTGTGTTTGTATGTTTGCACGTGTGTATGTGTGTATTATGTATGTGTGTATGTGTGTGTGTGTATGCATGTATGTATGTGTGTACGTATGTATGTTTGTATGTATGCATGCATGTTTGCATGCATGTATGTATGTATGTATGTGTGTGTGTTTGTGTATGTGTGTATTTGTGTGGGTGTGTGTGTGTGTATGTGTGTATTATGTATGTGTGTTTGTGTGTGTTTGTATGTTTGCATGTGTGTATTTGTGTGTGTGTATGTATGTACGTATGTATGTTTATATGTATGCATGCATGTATGTATGTATGTATGTATGTGTTTGTGTATGTGTGTATTATGTATGTGTGTATGTATGCATGTATGTATGTATGTATGTACGTATGTATGTATGTTTGTATGCATGCATGTATGTATGTGTGTGTGTTTGTGTATGTGTGTATTATGTATGTGTGTATTCGTGTGTTTGTATGTTTGCATGTGTGTATGTGTGTATTATGTATGTGTGTCTGTGTATGTATGCATGTGTGTATTTGTGTGTTTGTATGTATGCATGCATGTATGTATGTATGTATGTATGCATGCATGTATGTATGTGTGTGTGTGTTTGTGTATAGGTTAGGTTAGGTTAGGTTAGGTTAGGTTAGGTTAGGTTAGGTTAGGTTAGGTTAGGTTCGGTTAGGTTAGGTTAGGTTAGATTAGGTTAGGTTAGGTTAGGTTAGGTTAGGTTAAGTTAGGTACGTATGTATGTTTGTATGTATGCATGCATGTATGTATGTATGTATGCATGTATGTATTATGTATGTGTGTATGTATGTATGTATGCATGTATGTATGTGTGTGTGTTTCTGTATGTGTGTATTATGTATGTGTGTATTCGTGTGTTTGTATGTTTGCATGTGTGTATGTGTGTATTATGTATGTGTGTATGTGTGTGTGTGTATGCATGTATGTATGTGTGTACGTATGTATGTTTGTATGTATGCATGCATGTATGCATGTATGTAAGTATGTATATATGTGTGTGTGTTTGTGTATGTGTGTATTTGTGTGGGTGTGTGTGTGTGTATGTGTGTATTATGTATGTGTGTTTGTGTGTGTTTGTATGTTTGCATGTGTGTATTTGTGTGTGTGTATGTATGTACGTATGTATGTTTGTATGTTTGCATGCATGTATGTATGTATGTATTTGTGTGTGTTTGTGTATGTGTGTATTTGTGTGGGTGTGTGTGTGTGTATGTGTGTATTATGTATGTGTGTTTGTGTGTGTTTGTATGTTTGCATGTGTGTATGTATGTACGTATGTATGTTTGTATGTATGCATGCATGTATGTATGTATGTATGTATGTGTTTGTGTATGTGTGTATTATGTATGTGTGTATGTATGCATGTGTGTATGCATGCATGTATGTATGTTTGTATGTATGTGTGTAAGTGTATGCATGTATGTATGTATGTTTGTATGTATGCATGCATTTACGTATGTGTGTGTGTGTTTGTGTATAAGTGTATTATGTATGTGTGTATTCTTGTGTTTGTATGTTTGCATGTGTGTATGTGTGTATGTGTGTATGTGTGTATGTGTGTGTGTTTATGCATGTATGTATGTATGTACGTATGTATGTGTGTATTCTTGTGTTTGTATGTTTGCATGCTTGTATGTGTGTATTATGTATGTGTGTATGTGTGTATGTGTATGCATGTATGTATGTATGTATGTATGTACGTATGTATGTATGTTTGTATGCATGCATGTAAGTATGTGTGTGTGTTTGTGTATGTGTGTATTATGTATGTGTGTATTCGTGTGTTTGTATGTTTGCATGTGTGTATGTGTGTATTATGTATGTGTGTATGTGTGTGTGTATGCATGTATGTATGTATGTATGTATGTATGTATCTGTGTGTGTTTGTGTATGTGTGTATTATGTATGTGTGTATTTGTGTGTGTGTATGTTTGTGTGTATGTGTATGCATGTATGTATGTATGTATGTATGTACGTATGTATGTATGTTTGTATGCATGTATGTATGTGTGTGTGTGTGTTTGTGTATGTGTGTATTATGTATGTGTGTATTCGTGTGTTTGTATGTTTGCACGTGTGTATGTGTGTATTATGTATGTGTGTATGTGTGTGTGTGTATGCATGTATGTATGTGTGTACGTATGTATGTTTGTATGTATGCATGCATGTATGCATGTATGTAAGTATGTATATATGTGTGTGTGTTTGTGTATGTGTGTATTTGTGTGGGTGTGTGTGTGTGTATGTGTGTATTATGTATGTGTGTTTGTGTGTGTTTGTATGTTTGCATGTGTGTATTTGTGTGTGTGTATGTATGTACGTATGTATGTTTGTATGTATGCATGCATGTATGTATGTATGTATGTATGTGTTTGTGTATGTGTGTATTATGTATGTGTGTATGTATGCATGTATGTATGTATGTATGTACGTATGTATGTATGTTTGTATGCATGCATGTATGTATGTGTGTGTGTTTGTGTATGTGTGTATTATGTATGTGTGTATTCGTGTGTTTGTATGTTTGCACGTGTGTATGTGTGTATTATGTATGTGTGTATGTGTGTGTGTGTATGCATGTATGTATGTGTGTACGTATGTATGTTTGTATGTATGCATGCATGTTTGCATGCATGTATGTATGTATGTATGTGTGTGTGTTTGTGTATGTGTGTATTTGTGTGGGTGTGTGTGTGTGTATGTGTGTATTATGTATGTGTGTTTGTGTGTGTTTGTATGTTTGCATGTGTGTATTTGTGTGTCTGTATGTATGTACGTATGTATGTTTATATGTATGCATGCATGTATGTATGTATGTATGTATGTGTTTGTGTATGTGTGTATTATGTATGTGTGTATGTATGCATGTATGTATGTATGTATGTACGTATGTATGTATGTTTGTATGCATGCATGTATGTATGTGTGTGTGTTTGTGTATGTGTGTATTATGTATGTGTGTATTCGTGTGTTTGTATGTTTGCATGTGTGTATGTGTGTATTATGTATGTGTGTATGTGTGTCTGTGTATGTATGCATGTGTGTATTTGTGTGTTTGTATGTATGCATGCATGTATGTATGTATGTATGTATGCATGCATGTATGTATGTGTGTGTGTGTTTGTGTATAGGTTAGGTTAGGTTAGGTTAGGTTAGGTTAGGTTAGGTTAGGTTAGGTTAGGTTAGGTTAGGTTCGGTTAGGTTAGGTTAGGTTAGATTAGGTTAGGTTAGGTTAGGTTAGGTTAGGTTAAGTTAGGTACGTATGTATGTTTGTATGTATGCATGCATGTATGTATGTATGTATGCATGTATGTATTATGTATGTGTGTATGTATGTATGTATGCATGCATGTATGTATGTGTGTGTGTTTCTGTATGTGTGTATTATGTATGTGTGTATTCGTGTGTTTGTATGTTTGCATGTGTGTATGTGTGTATTATGTATGTGTGTATGTGTGTGTGTGTATGCATGTATGTATGTGTGTACGTATGTATGTTTGTATGTATGCATGCATGTATGCATGTATGTAAGTATGTATATATGTGTGTGTGTTTGTGTATGTGTGTATTTGTGTGGGTGTGTGTGTGTGTATGTGTGTATTATGTATGTGTGTTTGTGTGTGTTTGTATGTTTGCATGTGTGTATTTGTGTGTGTGTATGTATGTACGTATGTATGTTTGTATGTTTGCATGCATGTATGTATGTATGTATGTGTGTGTGTTTGTGTATGTGTGTATTTGTGTGGGTGTGTGTGTGTGTATGTGTGTATTATGTATGTGTGTTTGTGTGTGTTTGTATGTTTGCATGTGTGTATTTGTGTGTGTGTATGCATGTACGTATGTATGTTTGTATGTATGCATGCATGTATGTATGTATGTATGTATGTGTTTGTGTATGTGTGTATTATGTATGTGTGTATGTATGCATGTGTGTATGCATGCATGTATGTATGTTTGTATGTATGTGTGTAAGTGTATGCATGTATGTATGTATGTTTGTATGTATGCATGCATTTACGTATGTGTGTGTGTGTTTGTGTATAAGTGTATTATGTATGTGTGTATTCTTGTGTTTGTATGTTTGCATGTGTGTATGTGTGTATGTGTGTGTGTTTATGCATGTATGTATGTATGTACGTATGTATGTGTGTATTCTTGTGTTTGTATGTTTGCATGCTTGTATGTGTGTATTATGTATGTGTGTATGTGTGTATGTGTATGCATGTATGTATGTATGTATGTATGTACGTATGTATGTATGTTTGTATGCATGCATGTAAGTATGTGTGTGTGTTTGTGTATGTGTGTATTATGTATGTGTGTATTCGTGTGTTTGTATGTTTGCATGTGTGTATGTGTGTATTATGTATGTGTGTATAAGTGTGTGTATGCATGTATGTATGTATGTATGTATGTATGTATCTGTGTGTGTTTGTGTATGTGTGTATTATGTATGTGTGTATTTGTGTGTGTGTATGTTTGTGTGTATGTGTATGCATGTATGTATGTATGTATGTATGTACGTATGTATGTATGTTTGTATGCATGTATGTATGTGTGTGTGTGTGTTTGTGTATGTGTGTATTATGTATGTGTGTATTCGTGTGTTTGTATGTTTGCACGTGTGTATGTGTGTATTATGTATGTGTGTATGTGTGTGTGTGTATGTATGTATGTATGTGTGTACGTATGTATGTTTGTATGTATGCATGCATGTTTGCATGCATGGATGTATGTATGTATGTGTGTGTGTTTGTGTATGTGTGTATTTGTGTGGGTGTGTGTGTGTGTATGTGTGTATTATGTATGTGTGTTTGTGTGTGTTTGTATGTTTGCATGTGTGTATTTGTGTGTGTGTATGTATGTACGTATGTATGTTTGTATGTATGCATGCATGTATGTATGTATGTATGTATGTGTTTGTGTATGTGTGTATTATGTATGTGTGTATGTATGCATGTATGTATGTATGTATGTACGTATGTATGTATGTTTGTATGCATGCATGTATGTATGTGTGTGTGTTTGTGTATGTGTGTATTATGTATGTGTGTATTCGTGTGTTTGTATGTTTGCATGTGTGTATGTGTGTCTTATGTATGTGTGTATGTGTGTCTGTGTATGTATGCATGTGTGTATTTGTGTGTTTGTATGTATGCATGCATGTATGTATGTATGTATGTATGCATGCATGTATGTATGTGTGTGTGTGTTTGTGTATAGGTTAGGTTAGGTTAGGTTAGGTTAGGTTAGGTTAGGTTAGGTACGTATGTATGTTTGTATGTATGCATGCATGTATGTATGTATATATGCATGTGTGTATTATGTATGTGTGTATGTATGTATGTGTGTATGTATGCATGTGTGTATGCATGCATGTATGTATGTTTGTATGTATGTGTGTGTGTTTGTGTATGTGTGTATTATGTATGTGTGTATTCGTGTGTTTGTATGTTTGCATGTGTGTATGTGTGTATTATGTATGTGTGTATGTGTGTGTGTATGTATGCATGTGTGTATTTGTGTGTTTGTATGTATGCATGCATGTATGTATGTATGTATGTGTGTGTGTTTGTGTATGTGTGTATTTGTGTGGGTGTGTGTGTGTATGTGTGTATTATGTATGTGTGTTTGTGTGTGTTTGTATGTTTGCATGTGTGTATTTGTGTGTGTGTATGTATGTACGTATGTATGTTTGTATGTATGCATGCATGTATGTATGTATGTATGTATGTGTTTGTGTATGTGTGTATGTGTGTATGTGTATGCATGTATGTATGTATGTATGTATGTACGTATGTATGTATGTTTGTATGCATGAATGTCAGTATGTGTGTGTGTTTGTGTATGTGTGTATTATGTATGTGTGTATTCGTGTGTTTGTATGTTTGCATGTGTGTATGTGTGTATTATGTATGTGTGTATGTGTGTGTGTATGTATGCATGTGTGTATTTGTGTGTTTGTATGTATGCATGCATGCATGTATGTATGTATGTATGTATGCATGCATGTATGTATGTGTGTGTGTTTGTGTATAGGTTAGGTTAGGTTAGGATAGGTTAGGTTAGGTTCGGTTCGGTTAGGTTAGGTTAGGTTAGGTTAGGTTAGGTTAGGTAAGGTTAAGTTAGGTTAGGTTAGGTTAGGTACGTATGTATGTTAGTATGTATGCATGCATGTATGTATGTATGTATGCATGTGTGTATTATGTATGTGTGTATGTATGTATGTATGCATGCATGTTTGTATGTGTGTGTGTGTTTGTGTATGTGTGTATTATGTATGTGTGTTTGTGTGTGTTTGTATGTTTGCATGTGTGTATTTGTGTGTGTGGGTATGTATGTACGTATGTATGTTTGTATGTATGCATGCATGTATGTATGTATGAATGTGTGTGTGTTTGTGTATGTGTGTATTTGTGTGGGTGTGTGTGTGTGTATGTGTGTATTATGTATGTGTGTTTGTGTGTGTTTTTTTATGTTTGCATGTGTGTATTTGTGTGTGTGTATGTATGTACGTATGTATGTTTGTATGTATGCATGCATGTATGTATGTATGTATGCATGTGTGTATTATGTATGTGTGTATGTATGTATGTATGCATGCATGTATGTATGTGTGTGTGTTTCTGTATGTGTGTATTATGTATGTGTGTATTCGTGTGTTTGTATGTTTGCATGTGTGTATGTGTGTATTATGTATGTGTGTATGTGTGTGTGTATGCATGTATGTATGTGTGTACGTATGTATGTTTGTATGTATGCATGCATGTATGCATGTATGTAAGTATGTATGTATGTGTGTGTGTTTGTGTATGTGTGTATTTGTGTGGGTGTGTGTGTGTGTATGTGTGTATTATGTATGTGTGTTTGTGTGTGTTTGTATGTTTGCATGTGTGTATTTGTGTGTGTGTATGTATGTACGTATGTATGTTTGTATGTTTGCATGCATGTATGTATGTATGTATGTGTGTGTGTTTGTGTATGTGTGTATTTGTGTGGGTGTGTGTGTGTATGTGTGTATTATGTATGTGTGTTTGTGTGTGTTTGTATGTTTGCATGTGTGTATTTGTGTGTGTGTATGTATGTACGTATGTATGTTTGTATGTATGCATGCATGTATGTATGTATGTATGTATGTGTTTGTGTATGTGTGTATTATGTATGTGTGTATGTATGCATGTATGTATGTATGTATGTACGTATGTATGTATGTTTGTATGCATGCATGTATGTATGTGTGTGTGTTTGTGTATGTGTGTATTATGTATGTGTGTATTCGTGTGTTTGTATGTTTGCATGTGTGTATGTGTGTATTATGTATGTGTGTATGTGTGTCTGTGTATGTATGCATGTGTGTATTTGTGTGTTTGTATGTATGCATGCATGTATGTATGTATGTATGTATGCATGCATGTATGTATGTGTGTGTGTGTTTGTGTATAGGTAAGGTTAGGTTAGGTTAGGTTAGGTTAGGTTAGGTTAGGTTAGGTTAGGTTAGGTTAGGTTAGGTTAGGTTAGGTTAGGTTAGGTTAGGTTCGGTTAGGTTAGGTTAGGTTAGGTTAGGTTAGGTTAGGTTAGGTTAGGTTAGGTTAGGTTAGGTTAGGTTAGGTACGTATGTATGTTTGTATGTATGCATGCATGTATGTATGTATGTATGCATGTGTGTATTATGTATGTGTGTATGTATGTATGTATGCATGCATGTATGTATGTGTGTGTGTGTCTTTGTGTATGTGTGTATTATGTATGTGTGT
Source organism: Arctopsyche grandis (assembly GCF_051622035.1). Classification (NCBI taxonomy): domain Eukaryota; kingdom Metazoa; phylum Arthropoda; class Insecta; order Trichoptera; family Hydropsychidae; genus Arctopsyche; species Arctopsyche grandis. The sequence continues at coordinate 115,185 of NW_027518569.1, forward strand.
ATTCGTGTGTTTGTATGATTGCACGTGTGTATGTGTGTATTATGTATGTGTGTATGTGTGTGTGTGTATGCATGTATGTATGTGTGTACGTATGTATGTTTGTATGTATGCATGCATGTATGCATGTATGTAAGTATGTATGTATGTGTGTGTGTTTGTGTATGTGTGTATTTGTGTGGGTGTGTGTGTGTGTATGTGTGTATTATGTATGTGTGTTTGTGTGTGTTTGTATGTTTGCATGTGTGTATTTGTGTGTGTGTATGTATGTACGTATGTATGTTAGTATGTATGCATGCATGTATGTATGTATGTATGCATGTGTGTATTATGTATGTGTGTATGTATGTATGTATGCATGCATGTTTGTATGTGTGTGTGTGTGTTTGTGTATGTGTGTATTATGTATGTGTGTTTGTGTGTGTTTGTATGTTTGCATGTGTGTATTTGTGTGTGTGTGTATGTATGTACGTATGTATGTTTGTATGTATGCATGCATGTATGTATGTATGTATGTGTGTGTGTTTGTGTATGTGTGTATTTGTGTGGGTGTGTGTGTGTGTATGTGTGTATTATGTATGTGTGTTTGTGTGTGTTTTTTTATGTTTGCATGTGTGTATTTGTGTGTGTGTATGTATGTACGTATGTATGTTTGTATGTATGCATGCATGTATGTATGTATGTATGCATGTGTGTATTATGTATGTGTGTATGTATGTATGTATGCATGCATGTATGTATGTGTGTGTGTTTCTGTATGTGTGTATTATGTATGTGTGTATTCGTGTGTTTGTATGTTTGCATGTGTGTATGTGTGTATTATGTATGTGTGTATGTGTGTGTGTATGCATGTATGTATGTGTGTACGTATGTATGTTTGTATGTATGCATGCATGTATGCATGTATGTAAGTATGTATGTATGTGTGTGTGTTTGTGTATGTGTGTATTTGTGTGGGTGTGTGTGTGTGTATGTGTGTATAATGTATGTGTGTTTGTGTGTGTTTGTATGTTTGCATGTGTGTATTTGTGTGTGTGTATGTATGTACGTATGTATGTTTGTATGTTTGCATGCATGTATGTATGTATGTATGTGTGTGTGTTTGTGTATGTGTGTATTTGTGTGGGTGTGTGTGTGTATGTGTGTATTATGTATGTGTGTTTGTGTGTGTTTGTATGTTTGCATGTGTGTATTTGTGTGTGTGTATGTATGTACGTATGTATGTTTGTATGTATGCATGCATGTATGTATGTATGTATGTATGTGTTTGTGTATGTGTGTATTATGTATGTGTGTATGTATGCATGTATGTATGTATGTATGTACGTATGTATGTATGTTTGTATGCATGCATGTATGTATGTGTGTGTGTTTGTGTATGTGTGTATTATGTATGTGTGTATTCGTGTGTTTGTATGTTTGCATGTGTGTATGTGTGTATTATGTATGTGTGTATGTGTGTCTGTGTATGTATGCATGTGTGTATTTGTGTGTTTGTATGTATGCATGCATGTATGTATGTATGTATGTATGCATGCATGTATGTATGTGTGTGTGTGTTTGTGTATAGGTAAGGTTAGGTTAGGTTAGGTTAGGTTAGGTTAGGTTAGGTTAGGTTAGGTTAGGTTAGGTTAGGTTAGGTTAGGTTAGGTTCGGTTAGGTTAGGTTAGGTTAGGTTAGGTTAGGTTAGGTTAGGTTAGGTTAGGTTAGGTTAGGTTAGGTTAGGTACGTATGTATGTTTGTATGTATGCATGCATGTATGTATGTATGTATGCATGTGTGTATTATGTATGTGTGTATGTATGTATGTATGCATGCATGTATGTATGTGTGTGTGTGTCTTTGTGTATGTGTGTATTATGTATGTGTGTATTCGTGTGTTTGTATGATTGCACGTGTGTATGTGTGTATTATGTATGTGTGTATGTGTGTGTGTGTATGCATGTATGTATGTGTGTACGTATGTATGTTTGTATGTATGCATGCATGTATGCATGTATGTAAGTATGTATGTATGTGTGTGTGTTTGTGTATGTGTGTATTTGTGTGGGTGTGTGTGTGTGTATGTGTGTATTATGTATGTGTGTTTGTGTGTGTTTGTATGTTTGCATGTGTGTATTTGTGTGTGTGTATGTATGTACGTATGTATGTTTGTATGTTTGCATGCATGTATGTATGTATGTATGTGTGTGTGTTTGAGTATGTGTGTATTTGTGTGGGTGTGTGTGTGTGTATGTGTGTATTATATATGTGTGTTTGTGTGTGTTTGTATGTTTGCATGTGTGTATTTGTGTGTGTATGTATGTACGTATGTATGTTTGTATGTATGCATGCATGTATGTATGTATGTATGTATGTGTTTGTGTATGTGTGTATTATGTATGTGTGTATGTATGCATGTGTGTATGCATGCATGTATGTATGTTTGTATGTATGCATGCATTTACGTATGTGTGTTTGTGTTTGTGTATAAGTGTATTATGTATGTGTGTATTCTTGTGTTTGTATGTTTGCATGTGTGTATGTGTGTATGTGTGTGTGTTTATGCATGTATGTATGTATGTACGTATGTATGTGTGTATTCTTGTGTTTGTATGTTTGCATGCGTGTATGTGTGTATTATGTATGTGTGAATGTGTGTATGTGTATGCACGTATGTATGTATGTATGTATGTACGTATGTATGTATGTTTGTATGCATGCATGTAAGTATGTGTGTGTGTTTGTGTATGTGTGTATTATGTATGTGTGTATTCGTGTGTTTGTATGTTTGCATGTGTGTATGTGTGTATTATGTATGTGTGTATGTGTGTGTGTGTATGCATGTATGTATGTATGTATGTATGTATGTATCTGTGTGTGTTTGTGTATGTGTGTATTATGTATGTGTGTATTTGTGTGTGTGTATGTTTGTGTGTATGTGTATGCATGTATGTATGTATGTATGTATGTACGTATGTATGTATGTTTGTATGCATGTATGTATGTGTGTGTGTGTGTGTTTGTGTATGTGTGTATTATGTATGTGTGTATTCGTGTGTTTGTATGTTTGCACGTGTGTATGTGTGTATTATGTATGTGTGTGTGTGTATGCATGTATGTATGTGTGTACGTATGTATGTTTGTATGTATGCATGCATGTTTGCATGCATGTTTGTATGTATGTATGTGTGTGTGTTTGTGTATGCATGTGTGTATTTGTGTGTTTGTATGTATGCATGCATGTATGTATGTATGTATGTATGCATGCATGTATGTATGTGTGTGTGTGTTTGTGTATAGGTTAGGTTAGGTTAGGTTAGGTTAGGTTAGGTTAGGTACGTATGTATGTTTGTATGTATGCATGCATGTATGTATGTATGTATGCATGTGTGTATTATGTATGTGTGTATGTATGTATGTATGCATGCATGTATGTATGTGTGTGTGTTTCTGTATGTGTGTATTATGTATGTGTGTATTCGTGTGTTTGTATGTTTGCATGTGTGTATGTGTGTATTATGTATGTGTGTATGTGTGTGTGTGTATGCATGTATGTATGTGTGTACGTATGTATGTTAGTATGTATGCATGCATGTATGCATGTATGTAAGTATGTATGTATGTGTGTGTGTTTGTGTATGTGTGTATTTGTGTGGGTGTGTGTGTGTGTATGTGTGTATTATGTATGTGTGTTTGTGTGTGTTTGTATGTTTGCATGTGTGTATTTGTGTGTGTGTATGTATGTACGTATGTATGTTTGTATGTTTGCATGCATGTATGTATGTATGTATGTGTGTGTGTTTGTGTATGTGTGTATTTGTGTGGGTGTGTGTGTGTGTATGTGTGTATTATGTATGTGTGTTTGTGTGTGTTTGTATGTTTGCATGTGTGTATTTGTGTGTGTGTATGTATGTACGTATGTATGTTTGTATGTATGCATGCATGTATGTATGTATGTATGTATGTGTTTGTGTATGTGTGTATTATGTATGTGTGTATGTATGCATGTATGTATGTATGTATGTACGTATGTATGTATGTTTGTATGCATGCATGTATGTATGTGTGTGTGTTTGTGTATGTGTGTATTATGTATGTGTGTATTCGTGTGTTTGTATGTTTGCATGTGTGTATGTGTGTATTATGTATGTGTGTATGTGTGTCTGTGTATGTATGCATGTGTGCATTTGTGTGTTTGTATGTATGCATGCATGTATGTATGTATGTATGTATGCATGCATGTATGTATGTGTGTGTGTGTTTGTGTATAGGTTAGGTTAGGTTAGGTTAGGTTAGGTTAGGTTAGGTTAGGTTAGGTTAGGTTAGGTTCGGTTAGGTTAGGTTAGGTTAGGTTAGGTTAGGTTAGGTTAGGTTAGGTTAGGTTAGGTTAGGTTAGGTTAGGTACGTATGTATGTTTGTATGTATGTATGAAGAGGAGGTATTTTTTTTTGAATTTATATATGACCAAAATGATTTGGGATTAGTTTTAATATTATTTTGAATAAGAGAAATATAATTTCTAAAGCAGATTAAAGAATATTTTTTAATTCGAGCTCTTAATAGTGAAAAACTTTGATAATCTAAGGGATTTGAATAAATTTTAAATTTTTTATGGAATTTGTTTTTTTCTTTTATTATTTTAATAAGAGACGATGTAAACCAAGGGGGATATTTGGTACGTTTAGATTTAAGAGTAAAAGGGACGTGGCATTCAATAATATTTTGTAAGGTATCGTAAAATTTTTTACAAGCTAAATCAATATTTAAATTGGACAAAAGTGAATTCCAATTGATATCGCTTAAAATTGGAATAATTGTAGCATAGTCAGCTTTTCTAAAGAGGAAAGTTTTATTATAATTATAATTCAAGGGTGAAGATTTGTTGTAAATTATTGAGATGCAAAAGGATAAATGATGAGAATCTTCATGGATTAGCGTAGAGTCAGCACGAGAAATATATAAGGGGAAACTACTAATAGCTAGGTCAAGAATACGATTATTAGTATTTGACAAATAATTGTATTGATAAAGTTTATTATAAGATAAGAATTGAGTAAAGGAAAGGGAAGAAAAATTAATACAATTGGAATAAAATAGATGCAGATTTGAGTCGTATTTTGTCCAATCAATAGTGGGAATTGGTTATTAGATCAGATACTTTATTTAAATGGGTAACTAATAGAGTTTGGTGAGAATTACCAGGAGGAATATAGACAGTACAGATATTTAGTTTAAAAAATTTAGTGGTAATAGTAATCCAAAGGTCTTCTGTGGAAGTTAACCAATTATTTTGAATGACAGAGGGTAGATTATTTTTCACAGCTATGATTACACCACCACCAAATATTTGGTTATGAAGAGAATAATCTCTGTCACGTCGAAACACCTGATATCTGGCATCAAAAAACTCACTATTATTGAATGAGTCATTTAGCCAAGTTTCTGATAGACAGATAATATCATAATTATTAACTAATACATTTTGAAGAAAAGAGTCAGATTGTATGTACGTATGTATGTATGTTTGTATGCATGCATGTATGTATGTGTGTGTGTTTGTGTATGTGTGTATTATGTATGTGTGTATTCGTGTGTTTGTATGTTTGCATGTGTGTATGTGTGTATTATGTATGTGTGTATGTGTGTCTGTGTATGTATGCATGTGTGTATTTGTGTGTTTGTATGTATGCATGCATGTATGTATGTATGTATGTATGCATGCATGTATGTATGTGTGTGTGTGTTTGTGTATAGGTAAGGTTAGGTTAGGTTAGGTTAGGTTAGGTTAGGTTAGGTTAGGTTAGGTTAGGTTAGGTTGGGCGCCCAGCATGGCAGTGGAGAGAACCAGGAAATACCTCGCAAGAGTACAACGCAGGGGCGTACTGAGAATCGTATCGGCATATACAACAGTATCCGAGTGCGCAGTACTGGTTATTGCTGGAGTACCACCCATCGACCTACTGGCACATGAAAGAAAGAAGGTATACGAGGGAAGAAAGGAGGGAACGAAAAAAGTAAGAGCGACGGCACGGGCGGAGCTCATGACGGAATGGCAGGTCCGCTGGGACGGCGCAGACAAAGGTAGATGGACACATCGACTGATCCCATCAATCGCAGCCTGGACAAGGAGGAAAAGCGCAAAACCGGACTACCACACAACCCAGCTACTAACCAGCCATGGGTGTTTCGGAGCATTCCTCAACCGCATCGGAAAGGAAACGACAGCAGAATGTCACCACTGTGCATCAATCAGAGATGACGCAGAACATACACTCCTCGTATGCCCTGCATGGGAATCTGAAAGAGCGACACTCGAAGAAAGCACCCCGGTCAACACTGAAGACATAGCACAGAACATCACTAAAGACGTAGCCTCTTGGGAAGCATTCGCAGAGTTCGCAAGGAGCGTCATGAAGCAGAAGGAGGAGGCCGAACGGCTAAGGAAAGCGGAAAGACTTATAGAAGGAAATGAATAGATGTCAACCCATAGATATAGATATACTATTACCAGCCTATGATTAATACTGCAAATGAATGTTTTTCAGGAAACAGAAACCAAGCGGGTCAACTAGATGAACTGGAAAGGAGGGATCCGCACAAAAAGGAGAAGCCAACAAGGACGAAATCAGCCCCTGCGGAAGCAATCCACCAACGAGTGGGGTCCCCAAAGGGGTGAGGTGAGTCGGGGGAGTTTTTTGGTCAGTAAAAATCTGACACTTCCCTCTAGTGCGGACTAGAGGGAGTCTTATTGAAGATTTTCTCCTCCCACGCATAGAAAAAAAAGGTTAGGTTAGGTTAGGTTCGGTTAGGTTAGGTTAGGTTAGGTTAGGTTAGGTTAGGTTAGGTTAGGTTAGGTTAGGTTAGGTTAGGTACGTATGTATGTTTGTATGTATGCATGCATGTATGTATGTATGTATGCATGTGTGTATTATGTATGTGTGTATGTATGTATGTATGCATGCATGTATGTATGTGTGTGTGTGTCTTTGTGTATGTGTGTATTATGTATGTGTGTATTCGTGTGTTTGTATGATTGCACGTGTGTATGTGTGTATTATGTATGTGTGTATGTGTGTGTGTGTATGCATGTATGTATGTGTGTACGTATGTATGTTTGTATGTATGCATGCATGTATGCATGTATGTAAGTATGTATGTATGTGTGTGTGTTTGTGTATGTGTGTATTTGTGTGGGTGTGTGTGTGTGTATGTGTGTATTATGTATGTGTGTTTGTGTGTGTTTGTATGTTTGCATGTGTGTATTTGTGTGTGTGTATGTATGAACGTATGTATGTTTGTATGTTTGCATGCATGTATGTATGTGTGTGTGTTTGTGTATGTGTGTATTTGTGTGGGTGTGTGTGTGTGTATGTGTGTATTATATATGTGTGTTTGTGTGTGTTTGTATGTTTGCATGTGTGTATTTGTGTGTGTATGTATGTACGTATGTATGTTTGTATGTATGCATGCATGTATGTATGTATGTATGTATGTGTTTGTGTATGTGTGTATTATGTATGTGTGTATGTATGCATGTGTGTATGCATGCATGTATGTATGTTTGTATGTATGCATGCATTTACGTGTGTACATGTGTGTTTGTGTTTGTGTATAAGTGTATTATGTTTGTGTGTATTCTTGTGTTTGTATGTTTGCATGTGTGTATGTGTGTATGTGTGTGTGTTTATGCATGTATGTATGTATGTACGTATGTATGTGTGTATTCTTGTGTTTGTATGTTTGCATGCGTGTATGTGTGTATTATGTATGTGTGTATGTGTGTATGTGTGTATGTGTATGCATGTATGTATGTATGTATGTATGTACGTATGTATGTATGTTTGTATGCATGCATGTATGTATGTGTGTGTTTGTGTATGTGTGAATTATGTATGTGTGTATTCGTGTGTTTGTATGTTTGCATGTGTGTATGTGTGTATTATGTATGTGTGTATGTGTGTGTGTGTATGCATGTATGTATGTATGTATGTATGTATGTATCTGTGTGTGTTTGTGTATGTGTGTATTATGTATGTGTGTATTTGTGTGTGTGTATGTATGCACGTGTGTATGCATGCATGTATGTATGTATGTATGTATGTGTGTGTGTTCGTGTATGTGTGTATTATGTATGTTTGTATTTGTGTGTGTGTATGTATGCATTTGTATATGTGTGTATTATGTATGTGTGTATGTGTGTATGTGTATGCTTGTATGTATGTATGTATGTATGCATGCATGTATGTATGTGTGTGTGTTTGTGTATAGGTTAGGTTAGGTTAGGTTAGGTTAGGTTCGGTTAGGTTAGGTTAGGTTAGGTTAGGTTAGGTTAGGTAAGGTTAGGTTAGGTTAGGTTAGGTTAGGTACGTATGTATGTTTGTATGTATGCATGCATGTATGTATGTATGTATGCATGTGTGTATTATGTATGTGTGTATGTATGTATGTATGCATGCATGTATGTATTTGTGTGTGTTTGTGTATGTGTGTATTATGTATGTGTGTATTTGTGTGTGTGTATGTTTGTTTGTATGTGTATGCATGTATGTATGTATGTATGTATGTACGTATGTATGTATGTTTGTATGCATGTATGTATGTGTGTGTGTGTGTTTGTGTATGTGTGTATTATGTATGTGTGTATGTGTGTGTGTGTATGCATGTATGTATGTGTGTACGTATGTATGTTTGTATGTATGCATGCATGTATGCATGTATGTATGTATGTATGTATGTGTGTGTGTTTGTGTATGTGTGTTTTTGTGTGGGTGTGTGTGTTTGTATGTGTGTATTATGTATGTGTGTTTGTGTGTGTTTGTATGTTTGCATGTGTGTATTTGTGTGTGTGTATGTATGTACGTATGTATGTTTGTATGTTTGCATGCATGTATGTATGTATGTTTGTATGTGTGTGTGTTTGTGTATGTGTGTATTTGTGTGGGTGTGTGTATGTGTATGTGTGTATTATGTATGTGTGTTTGTGTGTGTTTGTATGTTTGCATGTGTGTATTTGTGTGTGTGTATGTATGTACGTATGTATGTTTGTATGTATGCATGCATGTATGTATGTATGTATGTATGTGTTTGTGTATGTGTGTATGTGTGTATGTGTATGCATGTATGTATGTATGTATGTATGTACGTATGTATGTATGTTTGTATGCATGAATGTCAGTATGTGTGTGTGTTTGTGTATGTGTGTATTATGTATGTGTGTATTCGTGTGTTTGTATGTTTGCATGTGTGTATGTGTGTATTATGTATGTGTGTATGTGTGTGTGTATGTATGCATGTGTGTATTTGTGTGTTTGTATGTATGCATGCATGTATGTATGTATGTATGTATGCATGCATGTATGTATGTGTGTGTGTTTGTGTATAGGTTAGGTTAGGTTAGGTTAGGTTAGGTTAGGTTCGGTTAGGTTAGGTTAGGTTAGGTTAGGTTAGGTTAGGTTAGGTAAGGTTAAGTTAGGTTAGGTGAGGTTAGGTACGTATGTATGTTTGTATGTATGCATGCATGTATGTATGTATGTATGCATGTGTGTATTATGTATGTGTGTATGTATGTATGTATGCATGCATGTATGTATTTGTGTGTGTTTGTGTATGTGTGTATTATGTATGTGTGTATTTGTGTGTGTGTATGTTTGTTTGTATGTGTATGCATGTATGTATGTATGTATGTATGTACGTATGTATGTATGTTTGTATGCATGTATGTATGTGTGTGTGTGTGTTTGTGTATGTGTGTATTATGTATGTGTGTATGTGTGTGTGTGTATGCATGTATGTATGTGTGTACGTATGTATGTTTGTATGTATGCATGCATGTATGCATGTATGTATGTATGTATGTATGTGTGTGTGTTTGTGTATGTGTGTTTTTGTGTGGGTGTGTGTGTTTGTATGTGTGTATTATGTATGTGTGTTTGTGTGTGTTTGTATGTTTGCATGTGTGTATTTGTGTGTGTGTATGTATGTACGTATGTATGTTTGTATGTTTGCATGCATGTATGTATGTATGTTTGTATGTGTGTGTGTTTGTGTATGTGTGTATTTGTGTGGGTGTGTGGATGTGTATGTGTGTATTATGTATGTGTGTTTGTGTGTGTTTGTATGTTTGCATGTGTGTATTTGTGTGTGTGTATGTATGTACGTATGTATGTTTGTATGTATGCATGCATGTATGTATGTATGTATGTATGTGTTTGTGTATGTGTGTATGTGTGTATGTGTATGCATGTATGTATGTATGTATGTATGTACGTATGTATGTATGTTTGTATGCATGAATGTCAGTATGTGTGTGTGTTTGTGTATGTGTGTATTATGTATGTGTGTATTCGTGTGTTTGTATGTTTGCATGTGTGTATGTGTGTATTATGTATGTGTGTATGTGTGTGTGTATGTATGCATGTGTGTATTTGTGTGTTTGTATGTATGCATGCATGTATGTTTGAATGTATGTATGCATGCATGTATGTATGTGTGTGTGTTTGTGTATAGGTTAGGTTAGGTTAGGTTAGGTTAGGTTAGGTTCGGTTAGGTTAGGTTAGGTTAGGTTAGGTTAGGTTAGGTAAGGTTAAGTTAGGTTAGGTTAGGTTAGGTACGTATGTATGTTTGTATGTATGCATGCATGTATGTATGTATGTATGCATGTGTGTATTATGTATGTGTGTATGTATGTATGTATGCATGCATGTTTGTATGTGTGTGTGTGTGTTTGTGTATGTGTGTATTATGTATGTGTGTTTGTGTGTGTTTGTATGTTTGCATGTGTGTATTTGTGTGTGTGTATGTATGTACGTATGTATGTTTGTATGTATGCATGCATGTATGTATGTATGTATGTATGTGTTTGTGCATGTGTGTATTATGTATGTGTGTATGTATGCATGTGTGTATGCATGCATGTATGTATGTTTGTATGTATGTGTGTAAGTGTATGCATGTATGTATGTATGTTTGTATGTATGCATGCATTTACGTATGTGTGTGTGTGTTTGTGTATAAGTGTATTATGTATGTGTGTATTCTTGTGTTTGTATGTTTGCATGTGTGTATGTGTGTATGTGTGTGTGTTTATGCATGTATGTATGTATGTACGTATGTATGTGTGTATTCTTGTGTTTGTATGTTTGCATGCTTGTATGTGTGTATTATGTATGTGTGTATGTGTGTATGTGTATGCATGTATGTATGTATGTATGTATGTACGTATGTATGTATGTTTGTATGCATGCATGTAAGTATGTGTGTGTGTTTGTGTATGTGTGTATTATGTATGTGTGTATTCGTGTGTTTGTATGTTTGCATGTGTGTATGTGTGTATTATGTATGTGTGTATGTGTGTGTGTATGCATGTATGTATGTATGTATGTATGTATGTATCTGTGTGTGTTTGTGTATGTGTGTATTATGTATGTGTGTATTTGTGTGTGTGTATGTTTGTGTGTATGTGTATGCATGTATGTATGTATGTATGTATGTACGTATGTATGTATGTTTGTATGCATGTATGTATGTGTGTGTGTGTGTTTGTGTATGTGTGTATTATGTATGTGTGTATTCGTGTGTTTGTATGTTTGCACGTGTGTATGTGTGTATTATGTATGTGTGTATGTGTGTGTGTGTATGTATGTATGTATGTGTGTACGTATGTATGTTTGTATGTATGCATGCATGTTTGCATGCATGGATGTATGTATGTATGTGTGTGTGTTTGTGTATGTGTGTATTTGTGTGGGTGTGTGTGTGTGTATGTGTGTATTATGTATGTGTGTTTGTGTGTGTTTGTATGTTTGCATGTGTGTATTTGTGTGTGTGTATGTATGTACGTATGTATGTTTGTATGTATGCATGCATGTATGTATGTATGTATGTATGTGTTTGTGTATGTGTGTATTATGTATGTGTGTATGTATGCATGTATGTATGTATGTATGTACGTATGTATGTATGTTTGTATGCATGCATGTATGTATGTGTGTGTGTTTGTGTATGTGTGTATTATGTATGTGTGTATTCGTGTGTTTGTATGTTTGCACGTGTGTATGTGTGTATTATGTATGTGTGTATGTGTGTGTGTGTATGCATGTATGTATGTGTGTACGTATGTATGTTTGTATGTATGCATGCATGTTTGCATGCATGTATGTATGTATGTATGTGTGTGTGTTTGTGTATGTGTGTATTTGTGTGGGTGTGTGTGTGTGAATGTGTGTATTATGTATGTGTGTTTGTGTGTGTTTGTATGTTTGCATGTGTGTATTTGTGTGTGTGTATGTATGTACGTTTGTATGTTTATATGTATGCATGCATGTATGTATGTATGTATGTATGTGTTTGTGTATGTGTGTATTATGTATGTGTGTATGTATGCATGTATGTATGTATGTATGTACGTATGTATGTATGTTTGTATGCATGCATGTATGTATGTGTGTGTGTTTGTGTATGTGTGTATTATGTATGTGTGTATTCGTGTGTTTGTATGTTTGCATGTGTGTATGTGTGTATTATGTATGTGTGTATGTGTGTCTGTGTATGTATGCATGTGTGTATTTGTGTGTTTGTATGTATGCATGCATGTATGTATGTATGTATGTATGCATGCATGTATGTATGTGTGTGTGTGTTTGTGTATAGGTTAGGTTAGGTTAGGTTAGGTTAGGTTAGGTTAGGTTAGGTTAGGTTAGGTTAGGTTAGGTTCGGTTAGGTTAGGTTAGGTTAGATTAGGTTAGGTTAGGTTAGGTTAGGTTAGGTTAAGTTAGGTACGTATGTATGTTTGTATGTATGCATGCATGTATGTATGTATGTATGCATGTATGTATTATGTATGTGTGTATGTATGTATGTATGCATGCATGTATGTATGTGTGTGTGTTTCTGTATGTGTGTATTATGTATGTGTGTATTCGTGTGTTTGTATGTTTGCATGTGTGTATGTGTGTATTATGTATGTGTGTATGTGTGTGTGTGTATGCATGTATGTATGTGTGTACGTATGTATGTTTGTATGTATGCATGCATGTATGCATGTATGTAAGTATGTATATATGTGTGTGTGTTTGTGTATGTGTGTATTTGTGTGGGTGTGTGTGTGTGTATGTGTGTATTATGTATGTGTGTTTGTGTGTGTTTGTATGTTTGCATGTGTGTATTTGTGTGTGTGTATGTATGTACGTATGTATGTTTGTATGTTTGCATGCATGTATGTATGTATGTATGTGTGTGTGTTTGTGTATGTGTGTATTTGTGTGGGTGTGTGTGTGTGTATGTGTGTATTATGTATGTGTGTTTGTGTGTGTTTGTATGTTTGCATGTGTGTATTTGTGTGTGTGTATGTATGTTTGTATGTATGCATGCATGTATGTATGTATGTATGTATGTGTTTGTGTATGTGTGTATTATGTATGTGTGTATGTATGCATGTGTGTATGCATGCATGTATGTATGTTTGTATGTATGTGTGTAAGTGTATGCATGTATGTATGTATGTTTGTATGTATGCATGCATTTACGTATGTGTGTGTGTGTTTGTGTATAAGTGTATTATGTATGTGTGTATTCTTGTGTTTGTATGTTTGCATGTGTGTATGTGTGTATGTGTGTGTGTTTATGCATGTATGTATGTATGTACGTATGTATGTGTGTATTCTTGTGTTTGTATGTTTGCATGCTTGTATGTGTGTATTATGTATGTGTGTATGTGTGTATGTGTATGCATGTATGTATGTATGTATGTATGTACGTATGTATGTATGTTTGTATGCATGCATGTAAGTATGTGTGTGTGTTTGTGTATGTGTGTATTATGTATGTGTGTATTCGTGTGTTTGTATGTTTGCATGTGTGTATGTGTGTATTATGTATGTGTGTATGTGTGTGTGTATGCATGTATGTATGTATGTATGTATGTATGTATCTGTGTGTGTTTGTGTATGTGTGTATTATGTATGTGTGTATTTGTGTGTGTGTATGTTTGTGTGTATGTGTATGCATGTATGTATGTATGTATGTATGTACGTATGTATGTATGTTTGTATGCATGTATGTATGTGTGTGTGTGTGTTTGTGTATGTGTGTATTATGTATGTGTGTATTCGTGTGTTTGTATGTTTGCACGTGTGTATGTGTGTATTATGTATGTGTGTATGTGTGTGTGTGTATGTATGTATGTATGTGTGTACGTATGTATGTTTGTATGTATGCATGCATGTTTGCATGCATGGATGTATGTATGTATGTGTGTGTGTTTGTGTATGTGTGTATTTGTGTGGGTGTGTGTGTGTGTATGTGTGTATTATGTATGTGTGTTTGTGTGTGTTTGTATGTTTGCATGTGTGTATTTGTGTGTGTGTATGTATGTACGTATGTATGTTTGTATGTATGCATGCATGTATGTATGTATGTATGTATTTGTTTGTGTATGTGTGTATTATGTATGTGTGTATGTATGCATGTATGTATGTATGTATGTACGTATGTATGTATGTTTGTATGTATGCATGTATGTATGTGTGTGTGTTTGTGTATGTGTGTATTATGTATGTGTGTATTCGTGTGTTTGTATGTTTGCATGTGTGTATGTGTGTATTATGTATGTGTGTATGTGTGTCTGTGTATGTATGCATGTGTGTATTTGTGTGTTTGTATGTATGCATGCATGTATGTATGTATGTATGTATGCATGCATGTATGTATGTGTGTGTGTGTTTGTGTATAGGTTAGGTTAGGTTAGGTTAGGTTAGGTTAGGTTAGGTTAGGTTAGGTTAGGTTAGGTTAGGTTAGGTTAGGTTAGGTACGTATGTATGTTTGTATGTATGCATGCATGTATGTATGTATATATGCATGTGTGTATTATGTATGTGTGTATGTATGTATGTGTGTATGTATGCATGTGTGTATGCATGCATGTATGTATGTTTGTATGTATGTGTGTGTGTTTGTGTATGTGTGTATTATGTATGTGTGTATTCGTGTGTTTGTATGTTTGCATGTGTGTATGTGTGTATTATGTATGTGTGTATGTGTGTGTGTATGTATGCATGTGTGTATTTGTGTGTTTGTATGTATGCATGCATGTATGTATGTATGTATGTGTGTGTGTTTGTGTATGTGTGTATTTGTGTGGGTGTGTGTGTGTATGTGTGTATTATGTATGTGTGTTTGTGTGTGTTTGTATGTTTGCATGTGTGTATTTGTGTGTGTATGTATGTACGTATGTATGTTTGTATGTATGCATGCATGTATGTATGTATGTATGTGTGTGTGTTTGTGTATGTGTGTATTTGTGTGGGTGTGTGTGTGTGTATGTGTGTATTATGTATGTGTGTTTGTGTGTGTTTGTATGTTTGCATGTGTGTATTTGTGTGTGTGTATGTATGTACGTATGTATGTTTGTATGTATGCATGCATGTATGTATGCATGTATGTATGTATGTGTGTATTCTTGTGTTTGTATGTTTGCATGCGTGTATGTGTGTATTATGTATGTGTGTATGTGTGTATGTGTGTATGTGTATGCATGTATGTATGTATGTATGTATGTACGTATGTATGTATGTTTGTATGCATGCATGTATGTATGTGTGTGTGTTTGTGTATGTTTGAATTATGTATGTGTGTATTCGTGTGTTTGTATGTTTGCATGTGTGTATGTGTGTATTATGTATGTGTGTATGTGTGTGTGTGTATGCATGTATGTATGTATGTATGTATGTATGTATCTGTGTGTGTTTGTGTATGTGTGTATTATGTATGTGTGTATTTGTGTGTGTGTATGTATGCACGTGTGTATGCATGCATGTATGTATGTATGTATGTATGTGTGTGTGTTCGTGTATGTGTGTATTATGTATGTTTGTATTTGTGTGTGTGTATGTATGCATTTGTATATGTGTGTATTATGTATGTGTGTATGTGTGTATGTGTATGCTTGTATGTATGTATGTATGTATGCATGCATGTATGTATGTGTGTGTGTTTGTGTATAGGTTAGGTTAGGTTAGGTTAGGTTAGGTTCGGTTAGGTTAGGTTAGGTTAGGTAAGGTTAGGTTAGGTTAGGTTAGGTTAGGTACGTATGTATGTTTGTATGTATGCATGCATGTATGTATGTATGTATGCATGTGTGTATTATGTATGTGTGTATGTATGTATGTATGCATGCATGTATGTATGTGTGTGTGTTTCTGTATGTGTGTATTATGTATGTGTGTATTCGTGTGTTTGTATGTTTGCATGTGTGTATGTGTGTATTATGTATGTGTGTATGTGTGTGTGTGTATGCATGTATGTATGTGTGTACGTATGTATGTTTGTATGTATGCATGCATGTATGCATGTATGTATGTATGTATGTATGTGTGTGTGTTTGTGTATGTGTGTTTTTGTGTGGGTGTGTGTGTGTATGTGTGTATTATGTATGTGTGTTTGTGTGTGTTTGTATGTTTGCATGTGTGTATTTGTGTGTGTGTATGTATGTACGTATGTATGTTTGTATGTTTGCATGCATGTATGTATGTATGTTTGTATGTGTGTGTGTTTGTGTATGTGTGTATTTGTGTGGGTGTGTGTATGTGTATGTGTGTATTATGTATGTGTGTTTGTGTGTGTTTGTATGTTTGCATGTGTGTATTTGTGTGTGTGTATGTATGTACGTATGTATGTTTGTATGTATGCATGCATGTATGTATGTATGTATGTATGTGTTTGTGTATGTGTGTATGTGTGTATGTGTATGCATGTATGTATGTATGTATGTATGTACGTATGTATGTATGTTTGTATGCATGAATGTCAGTATGTGTGTGTGTTTGTGTATGTGTGTATTATGTATGTGTGTATTCGTGTGTTTGTATGTTTGCATGTGTGTATGTGTGTATTATGTATGTGTGTATGTGTGTGTGTATGTATGCATGTGTGTATTTGTGTGTTTGTATGTATGCATGCATGTATGTATGTATGTATGTATGCATGCATGTATGTATGTGTGTGTGTTTGTGTATAGGTTAGGTTAGGTTAGGTTAGGTTAGGTTCGGTTAGGTTAGGTTAGGTTAGGTTAGGTTAGGTTAGGTAAGGTTAAGTTAGGTTAGGTTAGGTTAGGTACGTATGTATGTTAGTATGTATGCATGCATGTATGTATGTATGTATGCATGTGTGTATTATGTATGTATGTATGCATGCATGTTTGTATGTGTGTGTGTGTGTTTGTGTATGTGTGTATTATGTATGTGTGTTTGTGTGTGTTTGTATGTTTGCATGTGTGTATTTGTGTGTGTGTGTATGTATGTACGTATGTATGTTTGTATGTATGCATGCATGTATGTATGTATGTATGTGTGTGTGTTTGTGTATGTGTGTATTTGTGTGGGTGTGTGTGTGTGTATGTGTGTATTATGTATGTGTGTTTGTGTGTGTTTTTTTATGTTTGCATGTGTGTATTTGTGTGTGTGTATGTATGTACGTATGTATGTTTGTATGTATGCATGCATGTATGTATGTATGTATGCATGTGTGTATTATGTATGTGTGTATGTATGTATGTATGCATGCATGTATGTATGTGTGTGTGTTTCTGTATGTGTGTATTATGTATGTGTGTATTCGTGTGTTTGTATGTTTGCATGTGTGTATGTGTGTATTATGTATGTGTGTATGTGTGTGTGTATGCATGTATGTATGTGTGTACGTATGTATGTTTGTATGTATGCATGCATGTATGCATGTATGTAAGTATGTATGTATGTGTGTGTGTTTGTGTATGTGTGTATTTGTGTGGGTGTGTGTGTGTGTATGTGTGTATTATGTATGTGTGTTTGTGTGTGTTTGTATGTTTGCATGTGTGTATTTGTGTGTGTGTATGTATGTACGTATGTATGTTTGTATGTTTGCATGCATGTATGTATGTATGTATGTGTGTGTGTTTGTGTATGTGTGTATTTGTGTGGGTGTGTGTGTGTATGTGTGTATTATGTATGTGTGTTTGTGTGTGTTTGTATGTTTGCATGTGTGTATTTGTGTGTGTGTATGTATGTACGTATGTATGTTTGTATGTATGCATGCATGTATGTATGTATGTATGTATGTGTTTGTGTATGTGTGTATTATGTATGTGTGTATGTATGCATGTATGTATGTATGTATGTACGTATGTATGTATGTTTGTATGCATGCATGTATGCATGTGTGTATGTGTGTATTATGTATGTGTGTATGTGTGTGTGTATGTATGCATGTGTGTATTTGTGTGTTTGTATGTATGCATGCATGTATGTATGTATGTATGTATGCATGCATGTATGTATGTGTGTGTGTTTGTGTATAGGTTAGGTTAGGTTAGGTTAGGTTAGGTTAGGTTCGGTTAGGTTAGGTTAGGTTAGGTTAGGTTAGGTTAGGTAAGGTTAAGTTAGGTTAGGTTAGGTTAGGTACGTATGTATGTTAGTATGTATGCATGCATGTATGTATGTATGTATGCATGTGTGTATTATGTATGTATGTATGCATGCATGTTTGTATGTGTGTGTGTGTGTTTGTGTATGTGTGTATTATGTATGTGTGTTTGTGTGTGTTTGTATGTTTGCATGTGTGTATTTGTGTGTGTGTGTATGTATGTACGTATGTATGTTTGTATGTATGCATGCATGTATGTATGTATGTATGTGTGTGTGTTTGTGTATGTGTGTATTTGTGTGGGTGTGTGTGTGTGTATGTGTGTATTATGTATGTGTGTTTGTGTGTGTTTTTTTATGTTTGCATGTGTGTATTTGTGTGTGTGTATGTATGTACGTATGTATGTTTGTATGTATGCATGCATGTATGTATGTATGTATGCATGTGTGTATTATGTATGTGTGTATGTATGTATGTATGCATGCATGTATGTATGTGTGTGTGTTTCTGTATGTGTGTATTATGTATGTGTGTATTCGTGTGTTTGTATGTTTGCATGTGTGTATGTGTGTATTATGTATGTGTGTATGTGTGTGTGTATGCATGTATGTATGTGTGTACGTATGTATGTTTGTATGTATGCATGCATGTATGCATGTATGTAAGTATGTATGTATGTGTGTGTGTTTGTGTATGTGTGTATTTGTGTGGGTGTGTGTGTGTGTATGTGTGTATTATGTATGTGTGTTTGTGTGTGTTTGTATGTTTGCATGTGTGTATTTGTGTGTGTGTATGTATGTACGTATGTATGTTTGTATGTTTGCATGCATGTATGTATGTATGTATGTGTGTGTGTTTGTGTATGTGTGTATTTGTGTGGGTGTGTGTGTGTATGTGTGTATTATGTATGTGTGTTTGTGTGTGTTTGTATGTTTGCATGTGTGTATTTGTGTGTGTGTATGTATGTACGTATGTATGTTTGTATGTATGCATGCATGTATGTATGTATGTATGTATGTGTTTGTGTATGTGTGTATTATGTATGTGTGTATGTATGCATGTATGTATGTATGTATGTACGTATGTATGTATGTTTGTATGCATGCATGTATGCATGTGTGTATGTGTGTATTATGTATGTGTGTATGTGTGTGTGTATGTATGCATGTGTGTATTTGTGTGTTTGTATGTATGCATGCATGTATGTATGTATGTATGTATGCATGCATGTATGTATGTGTGTGTGTTTGTGTATAGGTTAGGTTAGGTTAGGTTAGGTTAGGTTAGGTTCGGTTAGGTTAGGTTAGGTTAGGTTAGGTTAGGTTAGGTAAGGTTAAGTTAGGTTAGGTTAGGTTAGGTACGTATGTATGTTAGTATGTATGCATGCATGTATGTATGTATGTATGCATGTGTGTATTATGTATGTATGTATGCATGCATGTTTGTATGTGTGTGTGTGTGTTTGTGTATGTGTGTATTATGTATGTGTGTTTGTGTGTGTTTGTATGTTTGCATGTGTGTATTTGTGTGTGTGTGTATGTATGTACGTATGTATGTTTGTATGTATGCATGCATGTATGTATGTATGTATGTGTGTGTGTTTGTGTATGTGTGTATTTGTGTGGGTGTGTGTGTGTGTATGTGTGTATTATGTATGTGTGTTTGTGTGTGTTTTTTTATGTTTGCATGTGTGTATTTGTGTGTGTGTATGTATGTACGTATGTATGTTTGTATGTATGCATGCATGTATGTATGTATGTATGCATGTGTGTATTATGTATGTGTGTATGTATGTATGTATGCATGCATGTATGTATGTGTGTGTGTTTCTGTATGTGTGTATTATGTATGTGTGTATTCGTGTGTTTGTATGTTTGCATGTGTGTATGTGTGTATTATGTATGTGTGTATGTGTGTGTGTATGCATGTATGTATGTGTGTACGTATGTATGTTTGTATGTATGCATGCATGTATGCATGTATGTAAGTATGTATGTATGTGTGTGTGTTTGTGTATGTGTGTATTTGTGTGGGTGTGTGTGTGTGTATGTGTGTATTATGTATGTGTGTTTGTGTGTGTTTGTATGTTTGCATGTGTGTATTTGTGTGTGTGTATGTATGTACGTATGTATGTTTGTATGTTTGCATGCATGTATGTATGTATGTATGTGTGTGTGTTTGTGTATGTGTGTATTTGTGTGGGTGTGTGTGTGTATGTGTGTATTATGTATGTGTGTTTGTGTGTGTTTGTATGTTTGCATGTGTGTATTTGTGTGTGTGTATGTATGTACGTATGTATGTTTGTATGTATGCATGCATGTATGTATGTATGTATGTATGTGTTTGTGTATGTGTGTATTATGTATGTGTGTATGTATGCATGTATGTATGTATGTATGTACGTATGTATGTATGTTTGTATGCATGCATGTATGCATGTGTGTATGTGTGTATTATGTATGTGTGTATGTGTGTGTGTATGTATGCATGTGTGTATTTGTGTGTTTGTATGTATGCATGCATGTATGTATGTATGTATGTATGCATGCATGTATGTATGTGTGTGTGTTTGTGTATAGGTTAGGTTAGGTTAGGTTAGGTTAGGTTAGGTTCGGTTAGGTTAGGTTAGGTTAGGTTAGGTTAGGTTAGGTAAGGTTAAGTTAGGTTAGGTTAGGTTAGGTACGTATGTATGTTAGTATGTATGCATGCATGTATGTATGTATGTATGCATGTGTGTATTATGTATGTATGTATGCATGCATGTTTGTATGTGTGTGTGTGTGTTTGTGTATGTGTGTATTATGTATGTGTGTTTGTGTGTGTTTGTATGTTTGCATGTGTGTATTTGTGTGTGTGTGTATGTATGTACGTATGTATGTTTGTATGTATGCATGCATGTATGTATGTATGTATGTGTGTGTGTTTGTGTATGTGTGTATTTGTGTGGGTGTGTGTGTGTGTATGTGTGTATTATGTATGTGTGTTTGTGTGTGTTTTTTTATGTTTGCATGTGTGTATTTGTGTGTGTGTATGTATGTACGTATGTATGTTTGTATGTATGCATGCATGTATGTATGTATGTATGCATGTGTGTATTATGTATGTGTGTATGTATGTATGTATGCATGCATGTATGTATGTGTGTGTGTTTCTGTATGTGTGTATTATGTATGTGTGTATTCGTGTGTTTGTATGTTTGCATGTGTGTATGTGTGTATTATGTATGTGTGTATGTGTGTGTGTA
Organism: Arctopsyche grandis; assembly: GCF_051622035.1. Classification (NCBI taxonomy): domain Eukaryota; kingdom Metazoa; phylum Arthropoda; class Insecta; order Trichoptera; family Hydropsychidae; genus Arctopsyche; species Arctopsyche grandis. The sequence continues at coordinate 136,801 of NW_027518569.1, forward strand.
TGCATGTATGTATGTGTGTACGTATGTATGTTTGTATGTATGCATGCATGTATGCATGTATGTAAGTATGTATGTATGTGTGTGTGTTTGTGTATGTGTGTATTTGTGTGGGTGTGTGTGTGTGTATGTGTGTATTATGTATGTGTGTTTGTGTGTGTTTGTATGTTTGCATGTGTGTATTTGTGTGTGTGTATGTATGTACGTATGTATGTTTGTATGTTTGCATGCATGTATGTATGTATGTATGTGTGTGTGTTTGTGTATGTGTGTATTTGTGTGGGTGTGTGTGTGTATGTGTGTATTATGTACGTGTGTTTGTGTGTGTTTGTATGTTTGCATGTGTGTATTTGTGTGTGTGTATGTATGTACGTATGTATGTTTGTATGTATGCATGCATGTATGTATGTATGTATGTATGTGTTTGTGTATGTGTGTATTATGTATGTGTGTATGTATGCATGTATGTATGTATGTATGTACGTATGTATGTATGTTTGTATGCATGCATGTATGCATGTGTGTATGTGTGTATTATGTATGTGTGTATGTGTGTGTGTATGTATGCATGTGTGTATTTGTGTGTTTGTATGTATGCATGCATGTATGTATGTATGTATGTATGCATGCATGTATGTATGTGTGTGTGTTTGTGTATAGGTTAGGTTAGGTTAGGTTAGGTTAGGTTAGGTTCGGTTAGGTTAGGTTAGGTTAGGTTAGGTTAGGTTAGGTAAGGTTAAGTTAGGTTAGGTTAGGTTAGGTACGTATGTATGTTAGTATGTATGCATGCATGTATGTATGTATGTATGCATGTGTGTATTATGTATGTATGTATGCATGCATGTTTGTATGTGTGTGTGTGTGTTTGTGTATGTGTGTATTATGTATGTGTGTTTGTGTGTGTTTGTATGTTTGCATGTGTGTATTTGTGTGTGTGTGTATGTATGTACGTATGTATGTTTGTATGTATGCATGCATGTATGTATGTATGTATGTGTGTGTGTTTGTGTATGTGTGTATTTGTGTGGGTGTGTGTGTGTGTATGTGTGTATTATGTATGTGTGTTTGTGTGTGTTTTTTTATGTTTGCATGTGTGTATTTGTGTGTGTGTATGTATGTACGTATGTATGTTTGTATGTATGCATGCATGTATGTATGTATGTATGCATGTGTGTATTATGTATGTGTGTATGTATGTATGTATGCATGCATGTATGTATGTGTGTGTGTTTCTGTATGTGTGTATTATGTATGTGTGTATTCGTGTGTTTGTATGTTTGCATGTGTGTATGTGTGTATTATGTATGTGTGTATGTGTGTGTGTATGCATGTATGTATGTGTGTACGTATGTATGTTTGTATGTATGCATGCATGTATGCATGTATGTAAGTATGTATGTATGTGTGTGTGTTTGTGTATGTGTGTATTTGTGTGGGTGTGTGTGTGTGTATGTGTGTATTATGTATGTGTGTTTGTGTGTGTTTGTATGTTTGCATGTGTGTATTTGTGTGTGTGTATGTATGTACGTATGTATGTTTGTATGTTTGCATGCATGTATGTATGTATGTATGTGTGTGTGTTTGTGTATGTGTGTATTTGTGTGGGTGTGTGTGTGTATGTGTGTATTATGTATGTGTGTTTGTGTGTGTTTGTATGTTTGCATGTGTGTATTTGTGTGTGTGTATGTATGTACGTATGTATGTTTGTATGTATGCATGCATGTATGTATGTATGTATGTATGTGTTTGTGTATGTGTGTATTATGTATGTGTGTATGTATGCATGTATGTATGTATGTATGTACGTATGTATGTATGTTTGTATGCATGCATGTATGTATGTGTGTGTGTTTGTGTATGTGTGTATTATGTATGTGTGTATTCGTGTGTTTGTATGTTTGCATGTGTGTATGTGTGTATTATGTATGTGTGTATGTGTGTCTGTGTATGTATGCATGTGTGTATTTGTGTGTTTGTATGTATGCATGCATGTATGTATGTATGTATGTATGCATGCATGTATGTATGTGTGTGTGTGTTTGTGTATAGGTAAGGTTAGGTTAGGTTAGGTTAGGTTAGGTTAGGTTAGGTTAGGTTAGGTTAGGTTAGGTTAGGTTAGGTTAGGTTCGGTTAGGTTAGGTTAGGTTAGGTTAGGTTAGGTTAGGTTAGGTTAGGTTAGGTTAGGTTAGGTTAGGTACGTATGTATGTTTGTATGTATGCATGCATGTATGTATGTATGTATGCATGTGTGTATTATGTATGTGTGTATGTATGCATGCATGTATGTATGTGTGTGTGTGTCTTTGTGTATGTGTGTATTATGTATGTGTGTATTCGTGTGTTTGTATGATTGCACGTGTGTATGTGTGTATTATGTATGTGTGTATGTGTGTGTGTGTATGCATGTATGTATGTGTGTACGTATGTATGTTTGTATGTATGCATGTGTGTATTATGTATGTGTGTATGTATGTATGTATGCATGCATGTATGTATGTGTGTGTGTTTCTGTATGTGTGTATTATGTATGTGTGTATTCGTGTGTTTGTATGTTTGCATGTGTGTATGTGTGTATTATGTATGTGTGTATGTGTGTGTGTATGCATGTATGTATGTGTGTACGTATGTATGTTTGTATGTATGCATGCATGTATGCATGTATGTAAGTATGTATGTATGTGTGTGTGTTTGTGTATGTGTGTATTTGTGTGGGTGTGTGTGTGTGTATGTGTGTATTATGTATGTGTGTTTGTGTGTGTTTGTATGTTTGCATGTGTGTATTTGTGTGTGTGTATGTATGTACGTATGTATGTTTGTATGTTTGCATGCATGTATGTATGTATGTATGTGTGTGTGTTTGTGTATGTGTGTATTTGTGTGGGTGTGTGTGTGTATGTGTGTATTATGTATGTGTGTTTGTGTGTGTTTGTATGTTTGCATGTGTGTATTTGTGTGTGTGTATGTATGTACGTATGTATGTTTGTATGTATGCATGCATGTATGTATGTATGTATGTATGTGTTTGTGTATGTGTGTATTATGTATGTGTGTATGTATGCATGTATGTATGTATGTATGTACGTATGTATGTATGTTTGTATGCATGCATGTATGTATGTGTGTGTGTTTGTGTATGTGTGTATTATGTATGTGTGTATTCGTGTGTTTGTATGTTTGCATGTGTGTATGTGTGTATTATGTATGTGTGTATGTGTGTCTGTGTATGTATGCATGTGTGTATTTGTGTGTTTGTATGTATGCATGCATGTATGTATGTATGTATGTATGCATGCATGTATGTATGTGTGTGTGTGTTTGTGTATAGGTAAGGTTAGGTTAGGTTAGGTTAGGTTAGGTTAGGTTAGGTTAGGTTAGGTTAGGTTAGGTTAGGTTAGGTTCGGTTAGGTTAGGTTAGGTTAGGTTAGGTTAGGTTAGGTTAGGTTAGGTTAGGTTAGGTTAGGTTAGGTTAGGTACGTATGTATGTTTGTATGTATGCATGCATGTATGTATGTATGTATGCATGTGTGAATTATGTATGTGTGTATGTATGTATGTATGCATGCATGTATGTATGTGTGTGTGTGTCTTTGTGTATGTGTGTATTATGTATGTGTGTATTCGTGTGTTTGTATGATTGCACGTGTGTATGTGTGTATTATGTATGTGTGTATGTGTGTGTGTGTATGCATGTATGTATGTGTGTACGTATGTATGTTTGTATGTATGCATGCATGTATGCATGTATGTATGTATGTATGTATGTGTGTGTGTTTGTGTATGTGTGTATTTGTGTGGGTGTGTGTGTGTATGTGTGTATTATGTATGTGTGTTTGTGTGTGTTTGTATGTTTGCATGTGTGTATTTGTGTGTGTGTATGTATGTACGTATGTATGTTTGTATGTTTGCATGCATGTATGTATGTATGTATGTGTGTGTGTTTGAGTATGTGTGTATTTGTGTGGGTGTGTGTGTGTATGTGTGTATTATATATGTGTGTTTGTGTGTGTTTGTATGTTTGCATGTGTGTATTTGTGTGTGTATGTATGTACGTATGTATGTTTGTATGTATGCATGCATGTATGTATGTATGTATGTATGTGTTTGTGTATGTGTGTATTATGTATGTGTGTATGTATGCATGTGTGTATGCATGCATGTATGTATGTTTGTATGTATGCATGCATTTACGTATGTGTGTTTGTGTTTGTGTATAAGTGTATTATGTATGTGTGTATTCTTGTGTTTGTATGTTTGCATGTGTGTATGTGTGTATGTGTGTGTGTTTATGCATGTATGTATGTATGTACGTATGTATGTGTGTATTCTTGTGTTTGTATGTTTGCATGCGTGTATGTGTGTATTATGTATGTGTGTATGTGTGTATGTGTATGCATGTATGTATGTATTTATGTATGTACGTATGTATGTATGTTTGTATGCATGCATGTAAGTATGTGTGTGTGTTTGTGTATGTGTGTATTATGTATGTGTGTATTCGTGTGTTTGTATGTTTGCATGTGTGTATGTGTGTATTATGTATGTGTGTATGTGTGTGTGTGTATGCATGTATGTATGTATGTATGTATGTATGTATCTGTGTGTGTTTGTGTATGTGTGTATTATGTATGTGTGTATTTGTGTGTGTGTATGTTTGTGTGTATGTGTATGCATGTATGTATGTATGTATGTATGTACGTATGTATGTATGTTTGTATGCATGTATGTATGTGTGTGTGTGTGTGTTTGTGTATGTGTGTATTATGTATGTGTGTATTCGTGTGTTTGTATGTTTGCACGTGTGTATGTGTGTATTATGTATGTGTGTGTGTGTATGCATGTATGTATGTGTGTACGTATGTATGTTTGTATGTATGCATGCATGTTTGCATGCATGTTTGTATGTATGTATGTGTGTGTGTTTGTGTATGCATGTGTGTATTTGTGTGTTTGTATGTATGCATGCATGTATGTATGTATGTATGTATGCATGCATGTATGTATGTGTGTGTGTGTTTGTGTATAGGTTAGGTTAGGTTAGGTTAGGTTAGGTTAGGTTAGGTACGTATGTATGTTTGTATGTATGCATGCATGTATGTATGTATGTATGCATGTGTGTATTATGTATGTGTGTATGTATGTATGTATGCATGCATGTATGTATGTGTGTGTGTTTCTGTATGTGTGTATTATGTATGTGTGTATTCGTGTGTTTGTATGTTTGCATGTGTGTATGTGTGTATTATGTATGTGTGTATGTGTGTGTGTGTATGCATGTATGTATGTGTGTACGTATGTATGTTAGTATGTATGCATGTATGTAAGTATGTATGTATGTGTGTGTGTTTGTGTATGTGTGTATTTGTGTGGGTGTGTGTGTGTGTATGTGTGTATTATGTATGTGTGTTTGTGTGTGTTTGTATGTTTGCATGTGTGTATTTGTGTGTGTGTATGTATGTACGTATGTATGTTTGTATGTTTGCATGCATGTATGCATGTATGTTTGTATGTGTGTGTGTTTGTGTATGTGTGTATTTGTGTGGGTGTGTGTATGTGTATGTGTGTATTATGTATGTGTGTTTGTGTGTGTTTGTATGTTTGCATGTGTGTATTTGTGTGTGTGTATGTTTGTACGTATGTATGTTTGTATGTATGCATGCATGTATGTATGTATGTATGTATGTGTTTGTGTATGTGTGTATGTGTGTATGTGTATGCATGTATGTATGTATGTATGTATGTACGTATGTATGTATGTTTGTATGCATGAATGTCAGTATGTGTGTGTGTTTGTGTATGTGTGTATTATGTATGTGTGTATTCGTGTGTTTGTATGTTTGCATGTGTGTATGTGTGTATTATGTATGTGTGTATGTGTGTGTGTATGTATGCATGTGTGTATTTGTGTGTTTGTATGTATGCATGCATGTATGTATGTATGTATGTATGCATGCATGTTTGTATGTGTGTGTGTTTGTGTATAGGTTAGGTTAGGTTCGGTTAGGTTAGGTTAGGTTAGGTTAGGTTAGGTTAGGTAAGGTTAAGTTAGGTTAGGTTAGGTTAGGTACGTATGTATGTTTGTATGTATGCATGCATGTATGTATGTATGTATGCATGTGTGTATTATGTATGTGTGTATGTATGTATGTATGCATGCATGTTTGTATGTGTGTGTGTGTGTTTGTGTATGTGTGTATTATGTATGTGTGTTTGTGTGTGTTTGTATGTTTGCATGTGTGTATTTGTGTGTGTGTGTATGTATGTACGTATGTATGTTTGTATGTATGCATGCATGTATGTATGTATGTATGTGTGTGTGTTTGTGTATGTGTGTATTTGTGTGGGTGTGTGTGTGTGTATATGTGTATTATGTATGTGTGTTTGTGTGTGTTTTTTTATGTTTGCATGTGTGTATTTGTGTGTGTGTATGTATGTACGTATGTATGTTTGTATGTATGCATGCATGTATGTATGTATGTATGTATGTGTTTGTTTATGTGTGTATTATGTATGTATGCATGTGTGTATGCATGCATGTATGTATGTATGTATGTATGTGTGTGTGTGTATGCATGTATGTATGTATGTTTGTATGTATGCATGCATTTACGTATGTGTGTGTGTGTTTGTGTATGTGTGTATTGTGTATGTGTGTATTCTTGTGTTTGTATGTTTGCATGTGTGTATGTGTGTATGTGTGTGTGTTTATGCATGTATGTATGTATGTACGTATGTATGTTTGTATGTATGCATGCATGTATGTATGCATGTATGTATGTATGTGTGTATTCTTGTGTTTGTATGTTTGCATGCGTGTATGTGTGTATTATGTATGTGTGTATGTGTGTATGTGTGTATGTGTATGCATGTATTTATGTATGTATGTATGTACGTATGTATGTATGTTTGTATGCATGCATGTATGTATGTGTGTGTGTTTGTGTATGTGTGTATTATGTATGTGTGTATTCGTGTGTTTGTATGTTTGCATGTGTGTATGTGTGTATTATGTATGTGTGTATGTGTGTGTGTGTATGCATGTATGTATGTATGTATGTATGTATGTATCTGTGTGTGTTTGTGTATGTGTGTATTATGTATGTGTGTATTTGTGTGTGTGTATGTATGCACGTGTGTATGCATGCATGTATGTATGTATGTATGTATGTGTGTGTGTTCGTGTATGTGTGTATTATGTATGTGTGTATTTGTGTGTGTGTATGTATGCATTTGTATATGTGTGTATTATGTATGTGTGTATGTGTGTATGTGTATGCATGTATGTATGTATGTAAGTATGCATGCATGTTTGTATGTGTGTGTGTTTGTGTATAGGTTAGGTTAGGTTAGGTAAGGTGAGGTTCGGTTAGGTTAGGTTAGTTTAGGTTAGGTTAGGTTAGGTAAGGTTAGGTTAGGTTAGGTTAGGTTAGGTACGTATGTATGTTTGTATGTATGCATGCATGTATGTATGTATGTATGCATGTGTGTATTATGTATGTGTGTATGTATGTATGTATGCATGCATGTATGTATGTGTGTGTGTTTCTGTATGTGTGTATTATGTATGTGTGTATTCGTGTGTTTGTATGTTTGCATGTGTGTATGTGTGTATTATGTATGTGTGTATGTGTGTGTGTGTATGAATGTATGTATGTGTGTACGTATGTGTGTACGTATGTATGTTAGTATGTATGCATGCATGTATGCATGTATGTAAGTATGTATGTATGTGTGTGTGTTTGTGTATGTGTGTATTTGTGTGGGTGTGTGTGTGTGTATGTGTGTATTATGTATGTGTGTTTGTGTGTGTTTGTATGTTTGCATGTGTGTATTTGTGTGTGTGTATGTATGTACGTATGTATGTTTGTATGTTTGCATGCATGTATGTATGTATGAATGTGTGTGTGTTTGTGTATGTGTGTATTTGTGTGGGTGTGTGTGTGTGTATGTGTGTATTATGTATGTGTGTTTGTGTGTGTTTGTATGTTTGCATGTGTGTATTTGTGTGTGTGTATGTATGTACGTATATATGTTTGTATGTATGCATGCATGTATGTATGTATGTATGTATGTGTTTGTGTGTTTGTGTATAGGTTAGGTTAGGTTAGGTTAGGTTAGGCTAGGTTAGGTTAGGTTAGGTTAGGTTAGGTTCGGTTAGGTTAGGTTAGGTTAGGTTAGGTTAGGTTAGGTTAGGTTAGGTTAGGTACGTATGTATGTTTGTATGTATGCATGCATGTATGTATGTATGTATGCATGTGTGTATTATGTATGTGTGTATGTATGTATGTATGCATGCATGTATGTATGTGTGTGTGTGTCTTTGTGTATGTGTGTATTATGTATGTGTGTATTCGTGTGTTTGTATGATTGCACGTGTGTATGTGTGTATTATGTATGTGTGTATGTGTGTGTGTGTATGCATGTATGTATGTGTGTACGTATGTATGTTTGTATGTATGCATGCATGTATGCATGTATGTATGTATGTATGTATGTGTGTGTGTTTGTGTATGTGTGTATTTGTGTGGGTGTGTGTGTGTATGTGTGTATTATGTATGTGTGTTTGTGTGTGTTTGAATGTTTGCATGTGTGTATTTGTGTGTGTGTATGTATGTACGTATGTATGTTTGTATGTTTGCATGCATGTATGTATGTATGTATGTGTGTGTGTTTGTGTATGTGTGTATTTGTGTGGGTGTGTGTGTGTGTATGTGTGTATTATGTATGTGTGTTTGTGTGTGTTTGTATGTTTGCATGTGTGTATTTGTGTGTGTGTATGTATGTACGTATGTATGTTTGTATGTATGCATGCATGTATGTATGTATGTATGTATGTGTTTGTGTATGTGTGTATAATGTATGTGTGTATGTATGCATGTGTGTATGCATGCATGTATGTATGTTTGTATGTATGTGTGTGTGTGTATGCATGTATGTATGTATGTTTGTATGTATGCATGCATTTACGTATGTGTGTGTGTGTTTGTGTATGTGTGTATTATGTATGTGTGTATTCTTGTGTTTGTATGTTTGCATGTGTGTATGTGTGTATGTGTGTGTGCTTATGCATGTATGTATGTATGTACGTATGTATGTGTGTATTCTTGTGTTTGTATGTTTGCATGCGTGTATGTGTGTATTATGTATGTGTGTATGTGTGTATGTGTATGCATGTATGTATGTATGTATGTATGTACGTATGTATGTATGTTTGTATGCATGCATGTAAGTATGTGTGTGTGTTTGTGTATGTGTGTATTATGTATGTGTGTATTCGTGTGTTTGTATGTTTGCATGTGTGTATGTGTGTATTATGTATGTGTGTATGTGTGTGTGTGTATGCATGTATGTATGTATGTATGTATGTATGTATCTGTGTGTGTTTGTGTATGTGTGTATTATGTATGTGTGTATTTGTGTGTGTGTATGTATGCACGTGTGTATGCATGCATGTATGTATGTATGTATGTATGTGTGTGTGTATGCATGTATGTATGTATGTTTGTATGTATACATATATGTATGTATGTATGTATGTATGCATGCATGTATGTATGTATTTGTGTGTGTTTGTGTATGTGTGTATTATGTATGTGTGTATTTGTGTGTGTGTATGTTTGTTTGTATGTGTATGCATGTATGTATGTATGTATGTATGTACGTATGTATGTATGTTTGTATGCATGTATGTATGTGTGTGTGTGAATACACACATACATAATACACACATACACAAACACACACACATACTTACATGCATGCATACAAACATACATACATACATACGTACATACATACATACATACATACATGCATACACATACACACATACACACATACATAATACACACATACACGCATGCAAACATACAAACACAAGAATACACACATACATACGTACATACATACATACATGCATAAACACACACACATACACACATACACACATGCAAACATACAAACACAAGAATACACACATACATAATACACACATACACAAACACACACACACATACGTAAATGCATGCATACATACAAACATACATACATACATGCATACACACACACACATACATACAAACATACATACATGCATGCATACACACATGCATACATACACACATACATAATACACACATACACAAACACATACATACATACATACATACATACATGCATGCATACATACAAACATACATACGTACATACATACACACACACAAATACACACATGCAAACATACAAACACACACAAACACACATACATAATACACACATACACACACACACACCCACACAAATACACACATACACAAACACACACACATACATACATACATACATGCATGCAAACATACAAACATACATACGTACATACATACACACACACAAATACACACATGCAAACATACAAACACACACAAACACACATACATAATACACACATACACACACACACCCACACAAATACACACATACACAAACACACACACATACATACATACATACATACATGCATACATGCATGCATACATACAAACATACATACGTACACACATACATACATGCATACACACACACACATTCACACATACATAATACACACATACACACATGCAAACATACAAACACACGAATACACACATACATAATACACACATACAGAAACACACACACATACATACATGCATGCATACATACATACATACACACATACATAATACACACATGCATACATACATACATACATGCATGCATACATACAAACATACATACGTACCTAACCTAACCTTACCTAACCTAACCTAACCTAACCTTACCTAACCATACATACATACATGCATACACACACACATACATACATACATACATACATGCATGCATACACACGTGCATACATACACACACACAAATACACACATACATAATACACACATACACAAACACACACAGATACATACATACATACATACATACATGCATACACACACACACATACACACATACATAATATACACATACACACATGCAAACATACAAACACACGAATACACACATACATAATACACACATACACAAACACACACACATACTTACATGCATGCATACAAACATACATACATACGTACATACATACATACATACATACATGCATACACATACACACATACACACATACATAATACACACATACACGCATGCAAACATACAAACACAAGAATACACACATACATACGTACATACATACATACATGCATAAACACACACACATACACACATACACACATGCAAACATACAAACACAAGAATACACACATACATAATACACACATACACAAACACACACACACATACGTAAATGCATGCATACATACAAACATACATACATACATGCATACACACACACACATACATACAAACATACATACATGCATGCATACACACATGCATACATACACACATACATAATACACACATACACAAACACATACATACATACATACATGCATGCATACATACAAACATACATACGTACATACATACACACACACAAATACACACATGCAAACATACAAACACACACAAACACACATACATAATACACACATACACACACACACACCCACACAAATACACACATACACAAACACACACACATACATACATACAAACATGCATGCAAACATACAAACATACATACGTACATACATACACACACACAAATACACACATGCAAACATACAAACACACACAAACACACATACATAATACACACATACACACACACACCCACACAAATACACACATACACAAACACACACACATACATACATACATACATACATGCATACATGCATGCATACATACAAACATACATACGTACACACATACATACATGCATACACACACACACATACACACATACATAATACACACATACACACGTGCAATCATACAAACACACGAATACACACATACATAATACACACATACACAAAGACACACACACACATACATACATGCATGCATACATACATACATACACACATACATAATACACACATGCATACATACATACATACATGCATGCATACATACAAACATACATACATACATGCATACACACATGCATACATACACACATACATAATACACACATACACAAACACATACATACATACATACATACATGCATGCAAAAACAAACATACATACGTACATACATACACACACACAAATACACACATGCAAACATACAAACACACACAAACACACATACATAATACACACATACACACACACACACCCACACAAATACACATATACACAAACACACACACATACATACATACATACATGCATGCATACATACTAACATACATACGTACATACATACACACACACAAATACACACATGCAAACATACAAACACACACAAACACACATACATAATACACACATACAAACACACACACCCACACAAATACACACATACACAAACACACACACATACATACATACATACATGCATGCAAACATGCATGCATACATACAAACATACATACGTACACACATACATACATGCATACACACACACACATACACACATACATAATACACACATACACACGTGCAAACATACAAACACACGAATACCCACATACATAATACACACATACACAAACACACACACACACATACATACATGCATACAAACATACATACATACGTACATACATACATACATACATACATGCATACACATACAAACAAACATACACACACACAAATACACACATACATAATACACACATACACAAACACACACAAATACATACATACATGCATGCATACATACATACATACATACATATATGCATACATACAAACATACATACATACATGCATACACACACACATACATACATACATACATACATGCATGCATACACACGTGCATACATACACACACACAAATACACACATACATAATACACACATACACAAACACACACAGATACATACATACATACATACATACATACATGCATACACACACACACATACACACATACATAATACACACATACACACATGCAAACATACAAACACACGAATACACACATACATAATACACACATACACAAACACACACACATACTTACATGCATGCATACAAACATACATACATACATACGTACATACATACATACATACATACATGCATACACATACACACATACACACATACATAATACACACATACACGCATGCAAACATACAAACACAAGAATACACACATACATACGTACATACATACATACATGCATAAACACACACACATACACACATACACACATGCAAACATACAAACACAAGAATACACACATACATAATACACACATACACAAACACACACACACATACGTAAATGCATGCATACATACAAACATACATACATACATGCATACACACACACACATACATACAAACATACATACATGCATGCATACACACATGCATACATACACACATACATAATACACACATACACAAACACATACATACATACATACATACATACATGCATGCATACATACAAACATACATACGTACATACATACACACACACAAATACACACATGCAAACATACAAACACACACAAACACACATACATAATACACACATACACACACACACACCCACACAAATACACACATACACAAACACACACACATACATACATACATACATGCATGCAAACATACAAACATACATACGTACATACATACACACACACAAATACACACATGCAAACATACAAACACACACAAACACACATACATAATACACACATACACACACACACCCACACAAATACACACATACACAAACACACACACATACATACATACATACATACATGCATACATGCATGCATACATACAAACATACATACGTACACACATACATACATGCATACACACACACACATACACACATACATAATACACACATACACACATGCAAACATACAAACACACGAATACACACATACATAATACACACATACAGAAACACACACACATACATGCATGCATGCATACATACATACATACACACATACATAATACACACATGCATACATACATACATACATGCATGCATACATACAAACATACATACGTACCTAACCTAACCTAACCTAACCTAACCTAACCTAACCTTACCTAACCTAACCTAACCTAACCTAACCTCACCTAACCGAACCTAACCTAACCTAACCTAACCTAACCTAACCTAACCTAACCTATACACAAACACACACACATACATACATGCATGCATACATACATACATACATACATGCATGCATACATACAAACACACAAATACACACATGCATACATACACACACACATACACACATATATAATACACACATACACACATGCAAACATACAAACACACGAATACACACATACATAATACACACATACACAAACACACACACATACATACATGCATGCATACAAACATACATACATACGTACATACATACAAACATACATACATGCATACACATACACACATACACACATACACACATACATAATACACACATACACGCATGCAAACATACAAACACAAGAATACACACATACAAACATACATGCATACATACATGCATGCATACATACAAACATACATACGTACATACATACATACATGCATAAACACACACACATACACACATACACACATGCAAACATACAAACACAAGAATACACACATACATAATACACACATACACAAACACACACACATACGTAAATGCATGCATACATACAAACATACATACATACATGCATACACACACACACATAAATACATACATACATACATGCATGCATACACACATGCATACATACACACATACATAATACACACATACACAAACACATACATACATACATACATACATGCATGCATACATACAAACATACATACGTACATACATACACACACACAAATACACACATGCAAACAAACAAACACACACAAACACACATACATAATACACACATACACACACACCCACACAAATACACACATACACAAACACACACACACATACGTAAATGCATGCATACATACAAACATACATACGTACATACATACACACACACAAATACACACATGCAAACATACAAACACACAAAAACACACATACATAATACACACATACACACACACACACCTACACAAATACACACATACACAAACACACACACATACATACATACATACATGCATGCAAACATGCATGCATACATACAAACATACATACGTACACACATACATACATGCATACACACACACACATACACACATACATAATACACACATACACACGTGCAATCATACAAACACACGAATACACACATACATAATACACACATACACAAAGACACACACACACATACATACATGCATGCATACATACATACATACACACATACATAATACACACATGCATACATACATACATACATGCATGCATACATACAAACATACATACGTACCTAACCTAACCTAACCTAACCTAACCTAACCTAACCTAGCCTAACCTAACCTAACCTAACCTAACCTAACCGAACCTAACCTAACCTAACCTAACCTAACCTAACCTAACCTAACCTAACCTAACCTAACCTATACACAAACACACACACACATACATACATGCATGCATACATACATACATACATACATGCATGCAAACATACAAACACACAAATACACACATGCATACATACACAGACACACATACACACATACATAATACACACATACACACATGCAAACATACAAACACACGAATACACACATACATAATACACACATACACAAACACACACACATACATACATGCATGCATACAAACATACATACATACGTACATACATACATACATACATGCATACATACACACATACATAATACACACATACACAAACACATACATACATACATACATACATGCATGCATACATACAAACATACATACGTACATACATACACACACACAAATACACACATGCAAACATACAAACACACACAAACACACATACATAATACACACATACACACACACACACCCACACAAATACACACATACACAAACACACACACATACATACATACATACATGCATGCAAACATGCATGCATACATACAAACATACATACGTACACACATACATACATGCATACACAAACACACATACATAATACACACATACACACGTGCAAACATACAAACACACGAATACACACATACATAATACACACATACACAAACACACACACACATACGTAAATGCATGCATACATACAAACATACATACATACATGCATACACACATGCATACATACACACATACATAATACACACATACACAAACACATACATACATACATACATACATGCATGCATACATACAAACATACATACGTACATACATACACACACACAAATACACACATGCAAACATACAAACACACACAAACACACATACATAATACACACATACACACACACACACCCACACAAATACACACATACACAAACACACACACATACATACATACATACATGCATGCATACATACAAACATACATACGTACATACATACACACACACAAATACACACATGCAAACATACAAACACACACAAACACACATACATAATACACACATACACACACACACCCACACAAATACACACATACACAAACACACACACATACATACATACATACATACATGCATACATGCATGCATACATACAAACATACATACGTACACACATACATACATGCATACACACACACACATTCACACATACATAATACACACATACACACATGCAAACATACAAACACACGAATACACACATACATAATACACACATACAGAAACACACACACATACATACATGCATGCATAC